>NW_022436961.1:147009-181404 GCF_009761245.1 Sapajus apella
GTATCAGAATGATTGTCAAGGTGTATATTCAACTTACAGAGTTAAACTGATGTTTAAATGTAGCAGTTCAGATACCCTTTCTTTGGAGAATCTGGAAAGAGATATTTCCATCCCTATACATGCTCATAAGAATTAGCGGTAAGATCCCGTCTAAACCACAGGAGAAACGTCTCTTTCGATCTGCTATGCTGTGTGTATGATCACCTTAAGAAGCTGGATCTATGTGTAGATTCTGCCAGTTAGAAACAAGTTTCTTCTAAAAGCTGTGTTCGGATATTCCTGAGTGAATGGTAGTAAAGGGTATAATGAGAAATATCTGGATTTAAAAAAAAACGGTTCTATCTAGCAGAGTGATTGTCAAGGTGTATATTCAACTTACAGAGTTAAACAGATATGTGAATGTAGCAGTTCAGAAACCCTTTCTTTGGAGAATCTGGAAAGAGATATTTCCAGCCATATACAGGCTCATAAGCAGTAGCGGTAAGATCGCTTCTAAAACACAGGAGAAACGTCTCTTTCAAACTGCTCTTCTGTGTGTTCGTTCACCATAGGAAGTTGCATCTATGTTTAGATGCAGTGAGTTAGAAACACGTTGCTTCTAAAAGCTGCGTTTGGATATTCCAGAGTGACTGAGACTATAGGCTGTAATGAGAAATATCTTGCTCTAAAACAAAAACGCAGCTATCTAGCAGAATGGTTGTCAAGATGAAAAATCAACTTACACAGGTAAACTGATGTGAGTGTGCAGCAGTTCAGAAATCCTTTCATTGGAGAATCTGGAAACAGATATTTCCAGTCGTATACAGGCATATAAGGACTAGCAGTAAGACTGAGTTTAAAACACAGGAGAAACGTGTATTTCAAACTGCTCTGCTTTGTGTTCATTCACCTTAGGAAGTTGCATCTATGCTTAAATTCAGCAACTTAGAAACACATTTCATCTAAAAGCTGCATTTGGATATTCCAGAGTGAATGAGACTATAGGCTGCAGTGAGAAATATTTTCCTCTAAAACAAAAACGGAGCTATCTATCAGAATAGTTGTCAAGCTGTACAATCAGTTTACAGAGTTAAACTGATGGGTGTGTGCCGCAGTTCAGAAATCCTTTCTTTGGAGAATCTGGAAACAGATATTTCCAGCCATATACAGGCATATAATAACTAGCAGTAAGACTGACTGCGTTTAAAACACAGGAGAAGCGTCTAGTTAAAACTGCTCTGCTTTGTGTTCGTTCACCTAAGGAAGTTGCATCCATGTTTAGATTCAGTGAGTTAGAAACACGGTTTTTCTAAAAGCTGCGTTTGGATATTCCAGAGAAAATGAGACTGTAGGCTGTAATGAGAAATAACTTACTCTAAAACAAAAAAGGAGCTATCTAGCAAAATTGTTCTCAAGCTGTAAAATCAACTTTCAATGTTAAACTGATGTGTTTGTGCAGCAGTTCAGAAATCTTTTCTTTGTAGAATCTGGAAACAGATATTTTCAGCCATATACAGGCATATAAGAACGAGCACTCAGACTGCGTTTAAAACACAGGAGAAAAATCTTGTTGAAACTGCTCTGCTTTGTGGTCGTTCACCTTAGGAAGCTGCATCTATGTTTAGATTCAGCGAGTTAGAAACACGTTTCTTCTAAAAGATGCGTTTGGATATTCCACAGTGAATGAGACGGAAGGCTGTAATGAGAAATATCTTGCTCTAAAACAAAAACGCAGCTATCTAGCAGAATGGTTGTCAAGCTGTACAATCAAGTTACAGAGATAAAGTGATGTGTCTGTCCAGCAGTTCAGAAAGCTTTTCTTTGGAGAATCTGGAAACAGATATTTCCAGGCATATACAAGTATATAAGATCTAGCAGTAAGACTGCTTTTTAAACAGAGGAGAAACGTCTATTTCAAACTGCTCTGCTTTGTGTTTGTTCACCTTAGGAAGTTGCATCTATGTTTAGATTCAGCGAGTTAGAAACACGTTTCCTCTAAAAGTTGTGTTTGGATATTCCAGAGTGACTCAGACTATAGACTGTAATGAGATATATCTTGCTCTAAAGCAAAAACGCAGCTATCTATAAGAATGGTTGTTAAGCTGTAGACTCAACTTACAGAGTTAAACTGATGTGTGTGCAGCAGTTCAGAAATCTTTTCTTTGGACAATCTGGAAACAGATATTTCCAGCTATATAAAGGCATATAAGAAATAGAAGTTAGACTGCGTTTAAAACACAGAAGAAATGTCTATTTCAAACTGCTCTGCTTTCTTTTCGTTTCCTTAGGAAGTGGCATTTATGTTTACATTCTGCAAGTTAGAAACACGTTTCTTCTAAAAGTTGCGTTTGGATATTCCAGAGATAAAGAGACTATTGGCTGTAATGAGAAATATCTTGCTCTAAAACAAAAATGCAGTTATCTAGCAGAATGGTTGTCAAGCTGTACAATCAACTTACAGAGCTAAACTGATGTGTGTGTGCCGCTGTTCAGAAATCCTTTCTTTGGAGAATTTGGAGACAGATATTTCAAGCCATATACAGGCATGTAAGAACTAGCAGTAATACTGCGTTTAAAACACAGGAGAAACGTCTATTTCAAACTGCTCTGCTTTGTGTTCTTTCGCCTTAGGAAGTTGCATCTATGTTCAGATTCAGCGAGTTAGAAACGCGTTGCTTCTAAAAGCAGCATTTGGATATTCCAGAGTCAAATAGACTGTAGGCAGTAATGAGAAGTATCTTGCTCTAAAACAAAAACGCAGCTATCTACCACAATGGTTGTTAAGCTGTAGAATCAACTTACAGAGTTAAACTGATGTGTGTATGCAGCAGTTCAGATATCTTTTCTTGGGAGAATCTGCAAACAGATATTTCCAGCCATATACAAGCATATGAGAACTAGCAGTAAGACTGCGTTTAAAACACAGGAGAAATGTGTAGTTCAAACTGCTCTGCTTTGTGTTCGTTCACCTTAGGAAGTTGTATCTATGTTGAGATGCAGCGAGTCAGACAACCGTTTCTTCTAAAAGCTGCTTTTGGATATTGTAGAGTGACTGAGACAATAGGCTGTAATGAGAATTATCTTGCTCTAAAACAAAAATGCAGCTATCTAGCAGAATGGTTGTTAAGCTTTACAATCAACTTACAGAGTTAAAGGGATGTGTCTGTGCAGCAGTTCACAAATCCTTTCTTTGGAGAATCTGGAAACAGGTATTTCAAACGATTTACAGGCATATAAGAGCTAGCAGTAAGGCTGCTTTTAAAACACAGGAGAAATGCCTAGTTCAAACTACTCTGCTTTGTGTTTGGTCACCTTAGGAAGTTGCACCTATGTTTAGATTCAGCGAGTTAGAAACACGTTTCTTCTAAAAGCTGCGTTTGAATATTCCACAGTGAATGGGAATATAGGCTGTAATGAGAAATATCTTGCTCTAAAACAAAAATGCAGTTATCTAGCAGAATGGTTGTCAACCTGTACAATCAACTTACAGAGTGAAACTGATGTGTGTGTGAAGCAGTTCAGAAATCCTTTCCTTGGAGAATCTGGAAACAGGTATTTCCAACCACATACAGGCATATAAGAACTAGCAGTAAGACTGCGTTTAAAACTCAGTAGAAATGTCTAATTCAAACTGCTCTGCTTTGTGTTCTTTCACCTTAGGAAGTTGCATCTATGTTTAGATTCAGGGAGTTAGAAGCACGATTCTACTAAAAGCTACGTTTGGGTATTCCAGAGTGACTGAGACTAAAGGCTGTAATGAGAAATATCTCGCTCTAAAAGAAAAATTCAGCTTTAGCAGAATGGTTGTTCAGCAGTAGAATCAACTTACAGAGTTGAACTGATGTGTGTGTGCAGCAGTTCAGAAATCGTTTCTTCGGTGAATCAGGTAACAGATATTTCAAGCCATATACAGGCATATAAGAACTAGCAGAAAGACTGCGTTTAAAACACAGGAGAAACGTCTATTTCAAACTGCTCTGCTTTTTGTTCGTTCACCTCAGGAAGTTGTATCTATGTTTAGATTCAGTGAGTTAGAAACATGTTTCTTCTAAAAGCTGCTTTTGGATATTCCAGAATGACTGACACTATAGGCTGTAATGAGAAATATCTTGCTCTAAAACAAAAACGCAGATATCTAGCAGAATGGTTGTTAAGCTCTAGAAACAACTTACTGAGTTAAACTGATGTGTTTGTGCAGCAGTTCAGAAATCCTTTCTTTGGAGAATCTGGAAACAGATATTTCCAGACTTATAAAGGCATATAGGAACTAGCAGTAAGAGTGCATTTAAAACACAGGAGAAACGTCTAGTTCAAACTGCTCTGCTTTGTGTTCGTTCACCTTAGGAAGTTGCGTCTATGTTTAGATTCAGTGCGTTAGAAACAAGTTTCTTCTAAAAGTTGCGTTTGGATATTCCAGAGTGAATGAGACTGTAGACTGTAATGAGAAATACGTTGTTCTAAAATAAAAAGAAACTATCTAGCAGAATGGTTGTCAAGCTGTACAATCTACTTACAGAGTTAAACTGATGTGTGTGTACAGTAGTTCAGAAATCCTTTCTATGGAAAACCTGGACACAGATATTTAAAGCAATATACAGGAAAAAAGAACTACCAGGAAGACTAGCTTTAAAACACAGGAGAAAGGTCTAGTTCAAACTGCTCTGCTTTGTGTTCGTTCACCTTAGGAAGTTGCATCTATGATTAGATTCAGCGAGTTAGAAACACGCTTCTTCTAAAAGCTGCATTTGGATATTCCAGAGTGAATGAGACTGTAGACCGTAATGAGAAATATCTTGCTCTAAAACAAAAACGAAGCTATATAGCAGAATGGTTGTCAAGCTGTACAATCAACTTACAGAGTTAAACTGATGTGTGTGTGCCGCAGTTCAGAAATCCTTTCCTTGGAGAATCTGGAAACAGATATTTCCAGCCATATACTGACATATAAGAAATAGCCGTAAGACTGCGTTTAAAACACAGGGGAAAACAGCTCAGCTTTGCGTTCGTTCACCTTAGGAAGTTGCATCTATGTTTAGATTCAGCGAGTTAGAAACACGTTTCTTCTAAAAGCTACATTTGGATATTCCAGAGTGAATGAGACTGTAGGGTGTAATGAGATATATATGGCTCTAAAACAAAAACGCAGCTATGTAGCAGAATGGTTGTTAAGCTGTACAATCAACTTACAGAGTTAAACTGATGTGTGTTTGTAGCAGTGCACAAATCTTTTCTTTGGAGAGTCTGGAAACAGATATTTCCATCCATATACAGGAATATAGGAACAAACAGTAAGACTGCGTTTAAAACAGAGGAGAAACATCTAGTTCAAACAGCTCTGCTTTGTGTTCGCTCACCTTAGGACGTTGCTACTATGTTTAGATTCAGCCAGTTAGAAACACGTTTCTTCTAAAAGCGGCATTTGGATATTCCATAGTGACTGAGACTATAGACTGTAAAGAGAAATATCTTGCTTTAAAGAAAAGCAAAGCTATCTAGCAGAATGGTTGTTATGTTATAAAATCAACTTATAGAGTTAAGCTGATGTGTGTGTGCAGTAGTTCAGAAATCCTTTGTATAGATAATTTGGAAAAAGTTATTTCCAGCCATATACAGGCATGTAAGAACTAGCAGTAAGACTGCGTTTAAAACACAGGAGAAATGTCTAGTTCAAACTGCTCTGCTTTCTGTTCATTCATCTTAGGAAGTTTCATCTATGTTTAGATTCAGCGTGTTATAAACAAGTTTCTTCTAAAAGCTGCATTTGGATATTCCAGAGTGAATGTGACGATAGGCCATAATGAGAAATATCTTGCTCTTAAACAAAAACGCAGCTTCCTAGCAGAGCTGTTGTCAAGCTGTACAATCAACTTACAGAGTTAAACTGATGTGTATGTGCAGCAGTTCAGAAATCCTTTCTTTGGAGAATCTGGAAACAGATATTTCCAGCGATATACAGGCATATAAGAACTAGCAGTAAGACTGCGTTTGAAACACAGGAGAAACGTCTAGTTCTAACTGCCCTGCTTTGTGTTCTTTCACCTTAGGTAGTTGCATCTATGTTTAGATTCAGCGAGTTAGAAACATGTTTCTACTAAGAGCTGCGTTTGGATATTCCAGAGTGAATGAAACTATAGAATGTAATTAGAAACATCCTGCTCTAAAACAAAAAGGCATGTATCTAGCAGAATGGTTGTCCAGCTGTACAATCAACTTACAGAATTAAACTGATGTGTGTGTCCAGCAGTTCAGAAAACATTTCTTTGGAGAATCTGGAAACAGATATTTCCAGCCATATAAAGGCATATAAGAACTAGCAGTAAGAGTGCATTTAAAACACAAGAGAAAAGTCTAGTTCAAGCTCCTCTGCTTTGTGAACGTTCACCTTAGGAAGTTTCATCTATTTTTAGATTCAGCGAGTTAGAAACACGTTTCTTCGAAAAGCTGCGTTTGAATATTCCAGAGTGAATGAGATTATAGGCTGTAATGAGAAATATCTTGCTCTAAAACAAAAACGCAGCTATTTAGCAGAATGCTTGTCAAGCTGTAGAATCAAGTTACAGAGTTAAACTGATGGGTGTGTGCAGCAGTTATGAAGTATTTTCTTGGGCGATCTGGAAGCAGGTATTTCCAGCCAGATACAGGCACATAAGAACTACCAGTAAGACTGCCTTTAAATCACAGGAGAAACGTCTATTTCAAACTGTTCTGCTTTTTGTTCGTTCACCTTAGTAATTTGCATCTATGTTTAGATTCTGCGAGTTAGAAACACGTTTCTTCTAAAAGCTGTGTTTGGTTATTCCAGAGTGAATGAGACTACAGGCCGTAATGAGAAATATCTAGCTCTAAAAGAAAAACGCCGCTTTCTAGCAGAATGGTTATCAATCTGTACAATCAACTTACAGAGATAAACTAACATATTTGGGCAGCAGTTGAGAAATCTTTTCCTTGGGGAATCTGGAAACAGTTATTTACAACCATATACAGGCATACAAGAACCAGGAGGAAGACTGCGTTTAAAACACAGGAGAAACGTCTAGTTCAAACTGCTTTACTTTGTGTTCGCTCACCTTAGGAAGCCGTATCTATGTTTAGTTTCAGTGAGTTAGAAACACATTTCTTCTAAAAGCTGTGTTTGGATATTCCAGAGTGACTGAGGCTATAGGTTGTAATGAGAAATATCTTGCTTTAAAACAAAAACACAGCTATCTAGCAGAATGGTTGTTAAGCTGTAGAATCAACTTACACAGTTAAACTGATGTGTGTGTGCAGCAGTTCAGAAATCCTTTCTTTGGAGAATCTGGAAACAGATATTTCCAACCATATACAGGCAAGTAAGAAATAGCAGTAAGACTGTGTTTTAAACACAGGAGAAACGTCTATTTGAAACTTCTGTGCTTTGTTTTCGTTCACCTTAGGAAGTTGCATCTATGTTTAGATTCAGCGAGTTAGAAACTCGTTTCTTCCAAAAGGTGCGTTTGGATATTCCAGAGTATATTAAACTATAGGCTGTAGTGAGAAATATCTCGCTCTAAAACAAAAACGCAGCTATCTAGCAGAGTGGTTGTCAAGCTGTACAATCAACTTACAGAGTTAAACTGATGTGTGTGTGAAGCAGGTCATAAATCTTTTCTTCGGATAATCTGGAAACAGATATTTCCAGCCATATACAGGCATATGAGAACTAGCAGTAAGACTGCATTTAAAACACAGGAGAAACGTCTATTTCATACTGCTCTGCTTTGTGTTCGTTCACCTTAGGAAGTTGCATCTATGTTGAGATGCAGTGAGTCAGACAACCGTTTCTTCTGAAGGCTGCGTTTGGATATTCCAGAGTGAATGGGACTATAGAGTGTAATGAGAAAAATCTTGCTCTCAAACAATAACGCAGATATCTAGCACAATGGTTGTCAAGCTATGCAATCAACTTACAGATTTATACTGATGTGTGTGTGCAGCATTTCAGAAATCCTTTATTTGGAGAGTCTGGTAACGGATATTTAAAGCCATATAAAGTCGTATAAGAACTAGCAGTAACAAGTCGTTTAAAACACAGGAGAATCAACTATTTCAAAGTGCTCTGCTTTGTGTTCATGCACCTTTGGAAGCTGCATCTATGTTTAGATTCAGCGAGTTAGAACCACGTTTCTTCTAAAAGCTGCGTTTGGATATTCCAGAGTGAATGGGAGTACAGGCTGTAATGAGAAATATCTTGCTCTAAAACAAAAACGCAGCGATCTAGCGGAATGGTTTTCAAGATGTGCAATCAACTTACAGAGTTAAAGTGACGTGTGTTTGCAGCCGTTCAGAAATCCTTTCTTTGGAGAATCTGGAAACAGATATTTATAACTATATACAGTCATATAAGAACAAGCAATAAGACTGAGTTTAAAACACAGGAGAAACGTCTATTTCAAACTTCTCTGCTTTGTGTTCAGTCATCTTAGGAAGTTGCCTCTATATTTAGATTCAGCAAGTTAGAAACACTTTTATTCTAAAAGCTGTGTTTGGATATTCCAGAGTCAAAGGGACTATAAGATTTAATGGGAAATATCTTGCTCTAAAACAAAAACGCACCTATCTAACAAAATCGTTGTCAAGCTGTGCAATCAACTTAGAGAGGTAAAATGATGTGTGTGTGCAGCAGTTGAAAATTCCTTTCTTTGGAGAATCTAAAAACTGGTATTGCCGGCCATTTACACACATATAAGAATTAGCAGTAAGACTGCATTTAAAACACAGGAGAAACGTCTATGTCAAACTGCTCTGCTTTTTGTTCGTTCACCTAAGGAAGTTACATCTATGTTTAGATTCAGTGAGTTAGAAACACGTGTCTTCTAAAAGCTGCGTTTGGATTTTCCAGAGTGAATGGAAGTATAGGCTGTAATTAGAAATATCTTGCTCTAAAACAAAAACGTAGCTATCTACCAGAATCGTTGTCAAGCTGTCCTATCAAGTTACAGAGTTTAACTGATGTGTGTGTGCAGCAGTTCAGAATTCCTTTCTTTGGAGAATCCAGAAAGAGCTATTTCCAGCCATATACAGGCATAAAAGAACTAGACCTAAGACTGCGGTAAAACACAGGAGAAACGTCTATTTTAAACTGTTCTGCTTTGTGTTCGTTCACCTCAGGAAGTTGCATCTATGTTTAGATTCAGCGAGTTAGAAACACATTTCTTCTAAAAGCTGGGTTTGGATATTCCAGAGTGAATGGGACTATAGGCTGTAATGAGAAATATCTTGCTCTAAAACAATAACGGAGATATCTAGCAGAATTGCTGTCAAGCTGTACAATCAACTTACAGAGTTAAAGTGATGTGTGTGTGCAGCAGTTGAAAATTCCTTTCTTTGGAGAATCTAGAAACAGATATTTCCGGCCATATACAGTCATATAAGAATTAGCAGTAAGACTGCATATAAAACACAGGAGAAACGTCTATGTCAAACTGCTCTGCTTTGTGTTCGTTCACCTTTTGCAGTTGCATGTATGCTTAGATTTAGTGAGATAGAAACACATTTCTTCTAAAAGCTGCGTTTGGATATTCCCGAGTGAATGGGAGTATAGGCTGTAAAGAGAAATATCTTGCTCTAAAACAAAAATGGAGCTATCTAGCAGAATGATTCTCAAGGTGTATATTCACCTTACAGATATAAACAGATGTGTGAATGTAGCAGTTCAGAAACACTTTCTTTGGAAAATATAGAAAGAGATATTTCCATCAATATACAAGCACAAAAGAATGAGCGGTAATATCACGTGTAAACCACAGGAGAAACGACTCTTACAAACTTCTCTACTGTGTGTTCATTCACCTTAGGAAGTTGCATCTATGTTTAGATTCAGAGAGTTAGAAGCACGTTTCTTCTAAAAGCTGCGTTTAGATAATCCTGAGTGAATGGGAGTATAGGGTGTATTGTGAAATATCTGGTTCTAAAACAAACACGGAGCTATATAGCAGAATGAGAGTCAAGGTGTATATTCAACTTACAGAGGTAAACAGATGTGTGAATGTAGAAGTTCAGAAACACTTTCTTCGGAAAATCTAGAAAGAGATATCTCCAGGCATACACAGGAACAGAAGAATTAGCAGTAATATCGCGTCTAAACCACAGGAGAAACGTCTCTTTGAAACTGCTCTGCTGTGTGTTCGTTCACCTTAGGAAGTTGCATCTATGTTTAGATTCAGCAAGTTAGAAACACGTTTCTTCTAAAAGATGTGTTTATATATTCCTGAGTGAATTGGAGTGTAGGGTGTAATTAAAAATATCTGGCTCTAATACAAAAACTTAGCTATCTAGCAGAATGTTTGTCAAGGTGTATATTCAACATAGAGAGTTAAATAGAGGTATCAATGAATCAGTTCAGAAACCCTTTCTTTTTAGAATCTAGAAAGAGATATTTCCAGCCATATACATGCACATAAGAATTAGCAGTAAGATCGTGTCTAAACCACAGGAGAAACGACTCTTTCAAACTGCTCTCCTGTGTGTTCGTTCCCCTTAGGAAGTTGCATCTATGTTTAGATTCAGCGAGTTAGAAACACGTTTCTTCTAAAAGGTGCGTTTGGATATTCCTTTGTGAATTGGAATGTAGGGTTTAATGAGATATTTCTGGCTCTAAAACAGAAACGGAGCTAACTAGCAGAATGACTGTCAAGGTGTATATTCAACTTACGGAGTTAAACTTGTGTGTGAATGTAGCGGTTTGGAAACTCTTTCTTTGGATAATTTAGAAAGAGATATTTCCAGCCACATACTGGCACCTAATAATTAGCGGTAAGATCACGTCTAAACCACAGGAGAAACGTCTTGTTCAAACTGCTCTGCAATGTGTTCTTTCACCTTAGGAAGTTGCATGTATGTTTCGATTCAGCCAGTTAGAAAGACGTTACTTCTAAAAGCTGCGTTTGGATATTCCTGAGTGAATGGGAGAATAGGGTGTAATGAGAAATATCTGGCTATAAAACGAAAACGGAGCTATCTAGCAGAATGATTGTCAAGGTTTGTATTCAACTTACAGAGGTAAGAAGATTTGTGAATGTAGCAGTTCTGAAACCCATTCTTTGGAGAATCTAGAAAGAGATTTTTCCAGTCATATACAGGCACATAAGAAATGGCAGTAAGATCGCGTCTAAACCACAGGAGAAACGTCTCTTTCAAACTGCTCTGGTGAGTGTTCGTTCACCTTTGGAAGTTGCATCTATGTTTAGATTCAGCGAGTTAGAAACACGTTTCTTCTAAAAGATGAGTGTGGATATTCCTGAGTGAATGGGAGTAAAGAGTGTAATGCAAATATCTGGCTCTAAAACAAAAACGGAGCTATCTAGCAGAATGATTGTCAAGGTGTATACTCAACTTACAGAGTTAAATATATGTGTGAATGTAGCAGTTCAGAAACCCTTTGAAGAATCTGGAAACAGATATTTTCAGCTACATACAGGAACAAAAGAATTAGTGGTAATATCACGTCTAAAAAACAGGAGAAATGTCTCTTTGAAACTGCTCTGCTGTGTGCTTGTTCATCTTAGGAAGTTGCATCTATGTTTAGATTCAGGGAGTTAGAAACAAGTTTCTTCTACAAGCTGCGTTTGGATATTCCTGAGTGAATGGGAATATAGGGTTTAATGAGAAATATCTGGATATAAAACAAAAACGGAAGTATGTAGCAGAATGATTGTCAAGGTGTATACTCAACTTACAGAGTTAAACAGATGTGTGAATGTAGCACTTCAGAAACCCTTTCTTTCGAGAATCTAGAAAGCGATATTTACAGCCATATACAGGAAAATAAGAATTAGCGGTTAGATCGCGTGTAAACCACAGGAGAAACACCTCTTTCAAACTGCTCTGCTTTGTGATCGTTCACCATAGGAAGTTGCATCTATGTTTAGATTCAGCGAGTTAGAAACACGTTTCTTCTAAAAGCTGCGTTTGGATAATCCGGAGTGAATGGGGGTATAGTGTGTAATGAGAAGTATCTGGCTCTAAAACAAAAACGGAGGTATCTAGCAGAATAATTGTCAAGGTGTATATTCAACGTATAGAGTTCAACAGATGAGAATGTAGCAGTTCATAAACCCTTTCCTTGGAGAATCTGGAAAGAGATATTTCCAGACATATACAGGCACATAAGAATTAGCGGTAAGATCGCGTCTGAACCACAGGAGAAACATCTCCTACAAACTGCTCTGCTGTGTGTTCGTTCACCTTAGGATGCTGCATCTATGTTTACATTCAGTGAGTTAGAAACATGTTTCTTCTAAAAGGTGCGTTTGGATATCCGTGAGTGAATGGGAGTATAGGGTGTAATGAGAAATATCTGGTTCTAAAACAAAAACGGAGCTATGTAGGAGAATGATTGTCAAGGTGTATGTTCAACTTACAGAGTTAAACAGAGTTGTGAATGTAGCAATTCAGAAACCCTTTCTTTCAGGAATCTAGAAGGAGATATTTCCAGCGATATACAGGCACATAAGAATTAGCAGTACGATTGCATCTAAACCATAGGAGAAACGCCTCTTTCATACTGCTCAACTGTGTGTTAGTTCCCCTTGGGAAGTTGCATCTATGTTTAGATTCAGCGTGTTAGAAACACGTTTCTTCTAAAAGCTGCGTTTGGACATTCCGGAGTGAATGGGAGTATAGTGTGTAATGAGAAGTATCTGGCTCTAAAACAAAAACGGAGGTATCTAGCAGAATGATTGTCAACGTGTATATTCAACGTATAGAGTTCAACAGATGAGAATGTAGCAGTTCAGAAACCCTTTCAGTGGAGAATCTGGAGAGAGATATTTCCAGTCATATAGAGGCACATAAGAATTAGAGGTAAGATCGCGTATAAACTACAGTAGAAACCTCTCTTTCAAACTGCTCTGCTGTGTGTTCTTTTACCTGAAGAAGTTGCATCTATATTTGCATTCAGCGAGTTAGAAACACGTTTCTTCTAAAAGCTGCGTTTCGAGATTCCTGAGTGAATGGGAGTATAGGGTATAATGAGAATATGTGGCTCTAAAAAAAAAAACGTAGTTATCTAGCAGAATGATTTTCGAGGTGTCTGTTCAACCTACAGAGTTAAACAGAAGTGTGAATGCATCAGTTCAGAAACACTTTCTTTGGAGAATCTAGAAAGAGATTTTTCAGCCTATACAGGAAGGTAAGAATTAGCAGTAAGATCGTGTCTAAACCACTGAAGAAACGTCTCTTTCAAACTGCTCTGCTGTGTGTTCGTTCACCTTGGGAAGTTGCATCTATGTTTAGATTCAGCGAGTTAGAAACACGTTTCTTCTAAAAGCTGCATTTCGATATTCCTGAGTCTATGGGAGTATAGGGTGCAAAGAGAAATATGTGACTCTAAAACAAAAACGGAGCTATCTAGCAGAATGATTGTAAAGGTGTATATTCAAATTACAGAGGTAAACAGATTTGTGAATGTAGCAGTTCAGAAACCCTTTCCTTGGAGAATCTAGAAAGAGATATTTCCAGCCATATACAGTCACATAAGAATTAGTGGTAAGATCGTTACTAAACCACAGGAGAAATGTGCCTTTCAAACTACTCTGCTCTGTGTTCGTTCACCTTAGGAAGTTGCATCTATGCTTAGATTCAGCGACTTAGAAACACTTTTCTTCTAAAAGCTGCATTTGGTATTTCTCAATGAAAGGGAGTATAAGGTGTAATGAGAAATATCTGGCTCTAACACAAAAACGGAGCTATCTAGCAGAATTATTGTCAAGGTGTATATTCAACTTACAGAGTTAAACAGATGTGTGAATGTAGCAGTTCAGAAACCCTTTCTCTGGAGAATCTAGGAAGAGATATTTCCTGCCAAATTCAGGCACGTAAGAATTAGTGGTAAGATTGCGTCTAAACCACAGGAGAAACGACTCTTTCAAACTGCTCTGCTGTGTGTTCATTCACCTTAGGAAGTTGCATCTATGTTTACATTCAGCGAGTTAGAAACACGTTTCTTCTAAAAGCTGCGTTTGGATATTCCTGAGTGAATGGGAGTATAGGGTGTAATGAGAAATATCTGGCTCTAAAACAAAAATGGAGCTATCTAGCAGAATGATTGCCAAGGCGTTCAATCAACTTACAGATTTAAACATATGTGTGAATGTAGCAGTTCAGAAACCCTTTCTTTGGTGAATCTGGAAAGAGATATTTCCAGCCATATACAGGCACATAAGAATTAGCGGTAAGACCGCGTCTAAGCCACAGGAGAAACGTCTATTTCTTACTGCTCTGCTGTGTTTTCATTCACCTTAGGAAGTTGCATCTATGCTTAGATTCAGCGAGTTAGAAACACGTTTCTTCTGAAAGCTGCGTTTGGATATTCCTGAGTGAATGGGAGTATAGGGTGTAATGAGAAATATCTTGCTCTAAAACAAAAAGGCAGCTATCTGGCAGAATGGTTGTCAAGCTGTCCTATCAACTTACAGTTAAACTGATGTGTGCGTGCAGCAGTTCAGAAATCCTTTCTTTGGAGAATCTGGAAACAGATATTTATAACTATATACAGGCATATAAGAACTAGCAGTAAGACTGCATTTAAAACACAGGAGAAACGTCTTTGTCAAACTGCTCTGCTTTGTGTTGGTTCACATTAGGAAGTTACATCTATATTTAGATTCAGCGAGTTAGAAACACTTTTCTTCCGAAAGCTGCGTTTGGATATTCCAGAGTGACTGAGACTAAAGGCTGTAATGAGAAATATCTTGCTCTAAAACAAAAACGCAGCTATCTAGCAGAATGGTTGTCAAGCTGTACAATCTTCTTACAGAGTTAAACTGATGTGTGAGTGCAGTAGTTCAGAAGTCCTTTCTTTGGAGAATCTAGATACAGATATTTCCAGCCATATTCAGGCAAATAAGAACTAGCAGTAAGACTGCGTTTAAAATACAGGCGAAACGTCTATTTCACACTTCTGTGCTTTGTGTTTGTTCACCTTACGAAGTTGCGTCTAAAGTTTAGATTCAGCGAGTTAGAAACACGTTTCTTCTAAATGCTGCTTTTGGATATTCCAGAGTGAATGTGAGTATAGGCTGTAATGAGAAATATCTTGCTCTAAAACAGAAACTGAGCTGTCTAACAGAATGGTTCTCAAGCTGTACAATCAACTTATAGAGTTAAACTGATGTGTGTCTGCAGCAGTTCAGTAATCGTTAATTTGCAGAATCTAGAAACAGTTATTTCCAGCCATATACACGCATATAAGAATTGGCAGTGAAACTGCGTTTAAAACATCGGAGAAACGTCTATTTCAAACTGCTCTGCTTTGCGATCGTTCACCTTAGGAAGTTACACCTATGTTTAGATTCAGCGAGTTAGAAACACGTTTCTTCTAAAAGCTGCCTGTTGATATTCCAGAGTGAATGGGAGTATAGGCTGTAATGAGGAATATCTTTCTCTAAAACTAAAACGGAGCTATTTGACAGAATACTTGTTGAGCTGTGAAGTCAACTTACAGAGTTAAACTGGTGTGTGTGTGCAGCACTTCAGAAATCCTTTCTTTGGATAATCTAGAAACAGATAATTCCAGCCATATACAGGGTTTGAATAATTAGCAGTAAGACTGCGTTTAAAACACAGGAGAAACGTCAATTTCAAATTGCTCCGCTTTGTGTTCGTTCACCTTAGGAAGTTCCATCTATATTTAGATTCAGCAAGTTGGAAACACGTTTCTTCTGAAAGCAGCGTTTGGATATTCCAGAGGGAATGGGAGTATAGGCTGTAATGAGAAATATCTTGCACTAAAACAAAAACGGATCTATATAGCCAAATCGTTGTAAAGCTAAACAATCCACTTACAGATTTAAACTGATGTGTGTGTGTGCAGCAGTTCAAAAATCCTTTCTTTGGAGAAACTAGAAAAAGATATTTCCAGCCATATAGAGGAATATAAGAACTAGCAGTAAGGCTGCATTTAAAATACAGGAGAAACGTCTATTTCAAAACGCTCTTTTGCGTGTTCGTTCACCTTAGGGAGTTACATCTATGTTTAGATTCAGCGAGTTAGAAACACGTTTCTTCTAAAACCTGCATTTGGATATTCCAGAGTGAATGGGAGAGTAGGCAGTAATGAGAAATATCTTGCTCTAAAAAAAAAAAGAACGGAGCTATCTAGCAGAATACTTGTCGAGCTGTGCAGTCAACTTACAGAGTTAATCTGATGTGTGTGTGCAGCAGTTCAGAAATCCTTTCTTTGGATAATCTAGAAACAGGTATTTCCAGCCATATACAGGGTTAGAATAATTAGCAGTAAGACTGGGTTTAAAACACAGAAGAAACGTCTATTTCAAATTGCTCTGCTTTGTGTTCTTTCACCTTAGGAAGTTGCATCTATGTTTAGATTCAGCAAGTTGGAAACACGTTTTTCTACAAGGTGCTTTTGGATATTCCAGAGTGAATGGGAGTACAGGCAGTAATGAGAAATATCTTGCTCTAAAACAAAAACACAGCTATCTAGCAGAATGACTGTCAAGCTCTGCAAAAAAATTACAGAGTTAAACGGATGTTTGTGTGCAGCAGTTCAGGAATCGTTTCTTTGGAGAATGTAGAAAAACATATTTACAGCCATATACAGGCATATAAGAATTAACGGTGTGACTGCTTTTGAAACAAAGGAGAAACGTGTATTTCAAACAGCTCTGCTTTGTGTTCATTCACCTTAGGAAATTGCATCTATGTTTAGATTCAGCGAGTTAGAAACACGTTTCTTCTAAAGGCTGCGTTTGGACATTCCAGGGTGAATGGGAGTACAGGCTGTAATGAGAAATATCTTTCTCTAAAACAAAAACGGAGCTCTCTAACAGAATGGTTGTCAAGCTGTACAATCAACTTACAGAGTTTAACTGATGTGTGTGTACTGCAGTTCTGAAATTCTTTCTTTTGGGAATCCAGAAACAGATAATTCCAGCCATATACATGCATATAAGAATGAGATGTAAGACTGGTTTTAAAAACACAGGAGAATTTCTATTTCAAACTGCTCTGCTTTGTGTTCGTTCACCCTTGGAAATTGCATCTATGCTTAGATTCAGTGAGTTACAAACACGTTTCTTCTAAAAGCTGAGTTTGGATATTCCAGAGTGAAAGGGAGAATAGGCGGTAATGAGAAATATCTTTCGCTAAAACATAAACGGAACTATCTAGCAGAATGGTTGTCAAGCTGTACAATTAACTTAGAGAGTGAAAGAGAATTGTGTGTGTGCAGAAGTTCAGAAACCCTTTCTTTGGAGTATCCAGAAAGAGCTATTTCCAGCCATATACAGGCATATAAGAATTAGCAGTGAGACTGCATTTAAAGCACAGGAGAACCGTGTATTTCAAACTGCTCTGCTGTGTGTTCGTTCACCTTAGGAAGTTGCATCTATGTTTAGATTCAGCGAGATAGAAACACGTTTCTTCTAAAAGCTGCGTTTGGATATTCCAGAGTGATGGGAGAATAGGCGGTAACGAGAAATACCTTGCTCTAAAACAAAAACGGAGCTATCTGGCAGAATGGTTGTTGAGCTGTACAGTCAACTTACAGAGTTAAACTGATGTGTGTGTGCAGCAGTTCATAAATCCTTTCTTTGGACAATCTAGTAACAGATATTTACAGTCATATACAGGCATGTAAGAATTAGCAGTAATACTGCATTTAAAACACAGGAGAAACGACTATTTCCTAGTTGGAAACACGTTTCTTCTAAAAGCCACGTTTGGCTATTCCAGAGTGAATGGGAATATAGGCTGTAATGAGAAATGTCTTGCTCTAAAACAAAAACGAAGCAATCTAGCAGAATGGTTGTCAAGCTGTGCAATCAACTTACAGAGTTAAACTGATGCATGTGTGCAGCAGTTCAGAAATCCTTTCTCTGGAAAATCTGGAAACAGATATTTCCAGCCTTATAGAGGCATATAAGAACTAGCAGTAAGACTGCGTTTAAAACACAGGAGAAACGTCTAATTGAAACTGCTCTTATTTGTGATTGCTCACCTTTGGAAGTTGCATCTATGTTTCGATTCAGCGAGTCAGAAACACCTTTCTTCTAAAAGCTGCGTTTGGATATTACTGAGTGAATGGGAGTATAGGGCGTAATGAGAAATATCTGGCTCTAAAACAAAACGGATCTACCCAGCAGAAGGAATGTCATGCTGTATATTCAACGTACAGAGATAAACAGTTCTGTGAATGTAGCAGTTCAGAAACCCTTTCTTTGGAGAATCTGGAAAGAGATATTTCCAGCCATACACAGGCTCATAAGAATTAGCAGTAAGATCACGTCTAAACCACAGGAAAAACGTCACTTTCAAACTGCTCCACTATGTCATCGTTCACCTTAGGAAGTTGCATCTATGTTTAGATTGAGCAAGTTACACACACGTTCCTTCTAAAAGCCGCTTTTGGATATTCCCGTGTGAAAGGGAGTATAGGGTGTAACGACAAATATCTTGCTCTAAAAGAAAAACGGAGCTATCTAGCAGAATGATTGTCAATGTGTATATTCAACTTACAGGGTGAAAGAGATGTGTGAATGTAGCAGTTCAGAAACCCTTTCTTTGGAGAATCTGGAAAGATATATTTCCAGCCATATACAGGCTCATAAGAATTAGCGGTAATATCACATCTAAAAAACAGGAGAAACGTCCCTTTCGAACTTCTCTGCTGTGTATACGTTCACCTTAGTATGCTGCATCTATATTTACATTCAGCGAGTTAGAAACACGTTTCTTCTAAAAGCTGCGTTTGGATATTCCTGAGTGAATGGGAGTATAGCTTGTAAAGAGAAATATCGGGCTCTAAAACAAAATCGGATCTATCTAGCACAGTGATTGTCAAGGTGTATATTAAACTTACAGAGTTAAACAGATGTGTGAATGTCGCAGTTCAGAAACCCTTTCTTTGGAGAATCTGGAAACAGATCTTTCCATCCATGTACAGGCTAATACGAATTATCGGAAGGATCGCGTCTAAACAGCAGGAGAAACGTCTCTTTCAAACTGCTCTGCTGTGTATTCCTTCACTTTACGGAGTTGCATCTGTCCTTAGATTCAGCGAGTTAGAAACACGTTTCTTCTAAAAGCTGCCTGTCGATATTCCAGAGTGAATGGGAGTATAGGGTGTAATGAGAAATATCTGGCTGTAAAACAAAAACGGAACTATGTAGCAAAATGATTGTCAAGGTGTATATTCAACTTATAGAGTTAAACAGATGTGTGAATGTAGCAGTTCAGAAACTCTTTCTTTGGAGAATGTGGAAAGAGATATTTCCAGTCATATACAGGCTCATAAGAATTAGCGGTAAGATCGCGTCTAAACCACAGGAGAAATGTCTCTTTCGAACTGCTCTGCAGTGTGTACATTCCCCTTAGGAAGTTGCATATATGTTTAGATACAGTGGGTTAGAAACACGTGTCGTGTAAAAGCTGCCCTTGGATATTCGTGAGTGAATGGGAGTACAGGGTGTAATGAGAAATATCTGGCTCTAAAACAAAAACGGAGCTATGTAGCAGAATGATTGTCAAGGTGTATATTCAACTTACACAGTTAAACGGATGTGTGAATGTAGCAGTTCAGAAACCCTTTCTTTGGAGAATCTGGAAAGAGATATTTCCAGCCATATGCAGGCTCATAAGAATTAGCGGTAAGATCGCGTGTAAACCACAGGAGAAACGTCTCTTTCAAACTACTCTGCTGTTTCTTCGTTCACCTTAGGAAGTTGCATGTATGTTTAGATTCAGCGAGTTAGAAACACGTTTCTTCTAAAAGCTGCGTTTGCATATTCCTGAGTGAGTGGGATTATAGTGTGTAATGAGAAATATCTGGCTCTAAAAGGAAACGCAGCTTTGCAGCAGAATGATTGTCAAGGTGTATATTCAACTTACAGAGTTAAACAAATTTGTGAATGTAGCAGTTCAGAAACCCTTTCTTTGGAGAATCTGGAAAGGGATATTTCCAGCCCTATACAGTCTCATAAGAATTAGTGGTAAGATCGTGTCTAAACCACAGGAGAAACGTCTCTTTCAAACTGCTCTGCTGTATGTTCGTTCACCTTAGGAAGTTGCATCTATGCTTAGTATCAGCGAGTTAGAAACACGTTTCTTCCAAAAGCGGCGTTTGGATATTCCTGAGTAAATGGGAGTATAGGGTGTAATGAGAAATATCTGTCTCTAAAACAAAAACGGTTCTATCTAGCACAGTGATTGTCAAGGTGTTTATTCAACTTACAGAATTAAACATATGTGTGAAAGTAGCCGTTCAGAAACACTTTCTCTGGAGAATCTGGCAAGAGATATTTCCAGCCTTATATAGGCACATATGAATTATCGGTAAGATCGCGTCTAAACCACAGGAGAAACGTCTCTTTCGAACTGCTATGCTGTGTGTACGTTCACCTTAGGAAGTTGCATCTATGTGTAGATTCTGCCAGTTAGAAACTCGATTCTTCTAAAAGCTGCGTTCGGATATTCCTGAGTGAATGGGAGTATAGGGTGTAATGAGAAATATCTGGATCTAAAACAAAATCGGAGCTATTTAACAGACTGATTGTCAAGGTGTATATTCAACGAACAGAGATAAACAAATGTGTGAATGTAGCAGTACAGAAACCATTTCTTTGGAGAATCTGGAAAGAGATATTTCCAGCCATATACAGGCTCATAAGAATTAGCGGCAGTATCACGTCTAAACAACAGGAGAAACGTCTCTTTCATAATGCTCCACTGTGTCTTCGTTCACCTTAGGAAGTTGCATCTATGGTTAGATTCAGTGAGTTACAAACACGTTCCTTCTAAAAGCAGCTTTAGGATATTCCTGTGTGAAAGGGAGTATAGGGTGTAACGAGAAATATCTTGCTCTAAAACAAAAACGGAGCTATCTAGCAGAATGATTGTCAATGTGTATATTCAACTTACAGAGTTTAACAGATGCATGAATATAGCAGTTCAGTAACCCTTTCTTTGGAGAATCTGGAAAGAGATATTTCCAGCCATATACTGGCTCATAAGAATTAGCGGTTATATCACGTCTAAACAACAGGAGAAACGTCTCTTTCGAACTACTCTGCTGTGTGTACGTTCACCTTAGGATGTTGCATCTATGTTTAGATTCAACGAGTTAGAAACACGTTTCTTCTAAAAGCTGCGTTTGGATATTCCTGAGTGAATGGGAGAATAGGGTGTAACGAGAAATATCAGGCTCTAAAACAAAAACGGAGCTATGTAGCAGAGTGATTGTCAAGGTGTATATTCAACTTACAGAGTTAAACAGATGTGTGAATGTAGCAGTTCAGAAACCCTTTCTTTGGAGAATCTGGATAGAGATATTTCCAGCCGTATACAGGCTCATAAGAATTGGCGGTAAGGTCGCGTCTAAACCACAGGAGAACCGTCTCTTTCAAACTGCTCTGCAGTGTGATCGTTCACCTTAGGAAGTTGCATCTGTGTTTAGATTCTGCTAGTTATAAACACGTTTCTTCTATAAGCTGCGTTTTGATATTCCTGAGTGAATGGGAGTATAGGGTGTTATGAGAAATATCTGGGTTTGAAACAAAAATGGGGCTATCTAGCAGAATGATTGTCAAGGTTTATATTCAAAGTACAGAGTTAAACAGATCTGTGAATGTAGCAGTTCAGAAATCCGATCTTTGGATAATCTGGAAAGAGATATATCCAACCATATTAAGGCTCATAACTATTAGCGGTAAGATCACGTCTAAACCACAGGAGAAACGTCTCTTTCAAACTGCTCTGCTGGGTGTTCGTTAACCTTAGGAAGTTGCATATATGTTTAGTTTCTGCGAGTTAGAAACACGTTTCTTCTAAAAGCTGCGTTTGGATATTCCTGAGTGAATGGGAGCATAGGGTGTAATGAGAAATATCTGACTCTAAAACAAAAACAGTTCTGTCTAGCAGAGTGATTGTCAAGGCATATATTCAACTTACAGAGTGAAACAGATATGTGAATGTAGCAGTTGAGAAACCCTTTCTTTGGAGAATCTGTATAGAGATATTTCCAGCCATATACAGGCTCATATGAACTACCGGTAAGATCGCGTCTAAACCACAGGAGAAATGTCTCTTTCAAACTGCTCTGCTGTGTGTTCGTTCATCTTAGGAAGTTGCATCTATGTTTAGATTCAGCGAGTTAGAAATACGATTCCTCTAAAAGCTGCGTTTGCATATTCCTGAGTCAGTGGGAGTATAGGGTGTAATGAGAATTATCTAACTCTAAAACAAAAACGGAGCTATGTAGCAGAATGATTGTGAAGGTGTTTTTTCAACTTACATAGTTAAACAGATGTGTGAATGTAGCAGTTCAGAAACCCTTTCTTTGAAGAATCTGGAAAGAGATATTTCCAGCCATATACAGGCTCATAAGAATTAGCGGTAAGATCGCGTCCAAACCACAGGAGAAACGTCTCTTTCAAACTTCTCTGCTGTGGGTGCGTTCACCTTAGGAAGTTGTATCTATGTTTAGATTCAGGGAGTTAGAAAAAGGTTTCTTCTAAAAGCTGCGTTTAGATGTTCCTGAGTGAATGGGAGTATAAGGTGTAATGAGAAATATCTGGCTCTAAAGCAAAAACGGATCTACCCAGCAGAATGATTGTCAAGCTGTATATTCAACCTACAGGGTTAAACAGATCTGTCAATGTAGCAGTTCAGAAAACCTTTCTTTGGAGAATCTGCAAAGAGATATATCCAAATATATTAAGGCTCATAAGTATTAGTGGTAAGATCGCGTCTAAACCACAGGAGAAACGTCTCTATCAAACTGCTTTGTTGTGTGTTCGTTCACCTTAGGAAGTTGCATCTATCTTGAGATTCAGCGAGTTAGAAACACGTTTCTTCTAAAAGCTGCGTTTGGATATTCCTGAAGGAATGGCAGTATAGGGTGTAATGAGAAATATCTGGCTCTGAAACAAAAACGGAGCTATGTAGCAGAATGATTGTCAAGATGTATATTCAACTTACAGAGTTAAACAGATCTGTGACTGTAGCAATTCAGAAACCATTTCTTTGGAGAATCTGGAAAGAGATATTTCCAGCCATATACAGGCTCATAATAATTAGCGGTAAGATCGCGTTGAACCACAGGAGAAACATCTCTTTGAACCTGCTGTGTAGTGTGTTCGTTCACCTTAGGATGTTGCATCTATGTTTAGATTCAGTGAGTTAGAAACACGTTTCTTCTAAAACCTGCATTTGGATATTCCTGGGTGAAGGGCAGTATAGGGTGTAATGAGAAATATCTGTGTCTAAAACAAAAACGAAGCTATGTAGCAGAAATATTCTCAAGGTGTGTATTCAACTTACAGAGTTAAACAGATGTGTGAATGTAGCAGTTCAGAAACCATTTCTTTGGGGAACCTGGAAAGAGATATTTCCAGAAATATACAGGCTCATAGGAATTAGCAGTATGATCGCGTGAAAACCACAGGAGAAACGTCTCTTTCAAAGTGCTCTGCTGTGTGTTCGTTCAACTTAGTAAGTTGCATCTATGTTTAGAAACAGCGAGTTAGAAACACCTTTCTTCTAAAAGCTGCGTTTGGATATTTCTGAGTGAATGGGGGTATAGGGTGTAATGAGAAATATCAGGCTCTAAAACAAAATCGGATCTATCTAGCACAGTGACTGTCAAGGTGAATATTCAACTTACAGAGTTAAACAGGTGTGTAAATGTCGCAGTTCAGAAACTCTTTCTTTGGAGAACATGGAAAGAGATATTTCCAACCATGTGCAGGCTAATATGAATTATCGGTAAGATCGCGTCTAAACCACAGGAGAAACGTGTCTTTCAAACTGCTCTGCTGTGTATTCGTTTACTTTACGGAGTTGCATCTGTCCTTAGATTCAGCGAGTTAGAAACACGTTTCTTCTAAAAGCTGCGTTTGGATATTCCTGAGTGAATGGGAGTATAGGGTGTCATGAGAAATATCTGGCTGTAAAACAAAAACGGAGCTATGTAGCAATATGATTGGCAAGGTGTATATTCAACTTATAGAGTTAAACAGATGTGTGAATGTAGCCGTTCAGAAACCCTTTCTTTGGAGAATGTGGAAAGAGACATTTCCAGCCATATACCGGCTCATAAGTATTAGCGGTAAGATAGCGTCTAAACCACAGGAGAAATATCTCTTTCGAACTGCTCTGCTGTGTGTACATTCACCTTAGGAAGTTGCATATATGTTTAGATACAGCGAGTTAGAAACACATGTCTTGTAAAAGCTGCCCTTGTATATTCCAGAGTGAATGGGAGTATAGGGTGTAATGAGAAATATCTGGCTCTAAAACAAAAACGGAGCTATGTAGCAGAATGATTGTCAAGGTGTATATTCAACTTACAGAGATATACGGATGTGTGAATGTAGCAGTTCAGAAACCCTTTCTTTGGAGAATCTGGAAAGAGATATTTCCAGCCATATTCAGTCTCAGAAGAATTAGCAGTAAGATCGCGTGTATACCACAGGAGAAACGTCTCTTTCAAACTGCTCTGCTGTGTGTTCGTTCACCTTTGGAAGTTGCATCTATGCTTAGTTTAAGGGAGTTAGATACACGTTTCTTCCAAAAACGGCGTTTGGTTATTACTGAGTGAATGGGAGYATAGGGTGTAATGAGAAATATCTGGCTCTAAAACGAAAACGGAGCTAAATAGCAGAATGGTTGTCAAGGTGTATATTCAACTTACAGAGTTAAACACATGTGTGAATGTAGCAGTTCAGAAACGCTTTCTTTGGAGAATCTGGAAAGAGATATTTCCAACCATATACAGGCTCATAAGAATTAGCAGTAAGATCGCGTCTAAACCACAGGAGAAACGTCTCTTTCAAACTTCTCTGCTGTGTGTTCGTTCACCGTGGGAAGTTGCATCTATGTTTAGATTCAGTGAGTTAGACATACGTTTCCTCTAAAAGCTGCGTTTGGATATTCCAGAGTCAATGGGATTATAGGGTGTAATGAGAATTATCTAAGTCCAAAACAAAAACGGAGCTATGTAGCAGAATGATTGTGATGGTGTATATTCAACTTACAGAGTTAAACACATGTGTGAATGTAGCAGTTCATAAACCCTTTCTTTGGAGAATCTGGAAAGAGATATTTCCAGCCATATACAGGCTCATAAGAATTAGCGGGGAGATCGCGTCTAAACCACAGGAGAAACGTCTCTTTCAAACTGCTGTTCTTTGTGTTCGTTCACCTTATGAAGCTGCATCTATGTTTAGATTCAGCGAGTTAGAAACACGTTGCTTCTAAAAGCTGCGTTTGGATATTCCAGAGTGACTGAGACTATAGGCTGTAATGAGAAATATCTTGTTCTGAAACAAAAACGCAGCTATCTAGCAGAATGGTTGTCAAGATGAAAAATCAACTTACACAGGTAAACTGATGTGAGTGTGCTGCAGTTCCGAAATCCTTTCATTGGAGAATCTGGAAACAGGGATTTCCAGCCGTATACAGGCATATAAGGACTAGCAGTAAGACTGCGTTTAAAGCACAGGAGAAACGTCTATTTCAAACTGCTCTGCTGTGTGTTCGTTCACATTAGGAAGTTGCATCTATGCTTAAATTCAGCAAGTTAGAAACACGTTTCTTCTAAAAGCTGCATTTGGATATTCCAGAGTGAATGCGACTATAGGTTGTAGTGAAAAATATCTACCTCTAAACCAAAAACGGGATCTATCTAGCAGAATAGTTGTCAAGCTGTACAATCAGTTTACAGAGTTAAACTGATGGGTGTGTGCCGCAGTTCAGAAATCCTTTCTCTGGAGAATCTGGAAACAGATATTTCCAGCCATATACAGGCATATAATAACTACCAGTAAGTCTGACTGTGTTTAAAACACAGGAGAAACGTCTAGTTAAAACTGCTCGGCTTTGTGTTCGTTCACCTTAGGAAGTTGCATCCATGTTTAGATTCAGTGAGTTAGAAAAACGTTTGTTCTAAAAGCTGTGTTTGGATATTCCAGAGTGAATGAGACTATAGGCTGTAATGAGAAATATCTTACTCTAAAACAAAAAAGGACCTATCTAGCAAAATTCTTCTCAAGCTGTAAAATCAACTTACAGAGTTAGACTGATGTGTGCATGCAGCAGTTCAGAAATCTTTTCTTTGTAGAATCTGGAAACAGATATTTTCAGCCATATACAGGCATATAGGAACGAGCACTCAGACTTCGTTTAAAACACAGGAGAAACATCATGTTCAAACTGCTCTGCTTTGTGTTCGTTCACCTTAGAAAGGTGCATCTATGTTTAGATTCAGTGAGTTAGAAACACGTTTCTTCTAAAAGCTGCGTTTGGATATTCCACAGTGAATGAGACGGTAGGCTGTAATGAGAAATATCTTGCTCTAAAAGAAAAATGCAGCTATCTAGCAGAATGGTTCTCAAGCTGTACAATCAAGTTACAGAATTAAACTGATGTGTGTGTCCAGCAGTTCAGAAAGCTGTTCTTTGGAGAATCTGGAAACAGATATTTCCAGGCATATACAGGCATATAAGATCTAGCAGTAAGACTGCGTTTAAAACGGAGGAGAAACGTCTATTTCAAACTGCTCTGCTTTGTGTTCGTTTACCTTAGGAAGTTGCATCTATGTTAAGATTCAGCGAGTCAGAAACACGTTTCTTCTAAAAGCTGCGTTTGGATTTTCCAGAATGAATGAGACTATACGCTGTAGTGAGAAATATCTTGCTTTAAAAAAAACCTGCAGCTATCTAGCAGAATAGTTGTCAAGCTGTACAATCAACTTACAAATGTAAACTGATGTGTGTGTGCAACAGTTCAGAAATCTTTTCTTTGGAGAATATGGAAACAGATATTTCCAGCCATACACAGGCATATAAGATCTAGCAGTAAGACTGCGTTTAAAACACAGCAGAAACGTCTAGTGAAAACTGCTCTGCTTTGTGTTGGCTCACCTTAGGAAGTTGCATCTATTTTGAGATTCAGCGAGTTAGAAACACGATTCTTCTAAAAGCTGCGCTTACATATTCCTGAGTGAATGAGAATGTAGGCTGTAATGAGAAATATCATGCTGTAAAACAAAAACGCAGCTATCTAGAAGAATGGTTGTCAAGCTGTACAATCAACTTACAGAGTTAAACTGATGTGTGTGTGCAACAGTTCAGAAATCCTTTCTTTGGAGAATCTGGAAACATATATTTCCAGCGATATACAGGCATATTAGAACTAGCAGTAAGGTTGTGTTTAAAACACAGGAGAAATGTCTAGTTCAAACTGCTCTGCTTTGTGTTCAGTCACCTTAGGAAGTTGCACCTATGTTTAGATTCAGCGAGTTAGAGACACGTTTCTTCTAAAAGCTGCTTTTGCATATTACACAGTGAATGGGAGAATAGGCTGTAATGAGAAATATCTTGCTCTAAAACAAAAACGCAGTTATCTAGCAGAATGGTTGTCAAGTTGTACAATCAACTTACAGAGTGAAACTTATGTGTGTGTGCAGCAGTTCAGAAATCCTTTCCTTGGAGATATTGGAAACTGGTATTTCCAACCACATACAGGCATATAAGAAGTAGCAGTAAGACTGCGTTTAAAACTCAGGAGAAGCGTCTAATTCAAACTGCAATACTTTGTGTTCGCTCACCTTAGGAAGTTGCATCTATGTTTAGATTCAGCGAGTTAGAAACACGTTTCTTCTAAAAGCTGCGTTTGGATATTCCAGAGTGAATGAGACTATAGGCTATAATGAGAAATATCTTTCTCTAAAACAAAAATGCAACTATCTAGCTGAATGGTTGCCAAGCTGTACAATCAACTTACAGATTTAATCTGATGTGTGTGCAGCAGTTCAGAATTCCTTTGCTTCGAGAATCTGGAAACAGATATTTCCAGCCATATACAGGCATAAAAGAACTAGCAGTAAGACTGCAATTAAAACACAGGAGAAACGGCTAGTTCAAACTGCTCTGCTTTGTGTTCATTCACGTTAGGAAGTTGCACCTCTGTTTAGATTCAGCGAGTTAGAAACACGTTTCTTCCAAAAACTGCTTTTGGATATCCCAGAGTGACTGAGACTATTGGTTGTAATGAAAATATCTTGCTCTAAAACAAAAAAGCAACTATCTAGCAGAATGGTTTTTAAGCTGTAGAATCAACTTACAGAGTTAATCTGATGTGTGTGCAGCAGTTCACAAATCCTATCTTTGGAAAATCTGGAAAGAGAAATTTCCAGCCTTTATGTTGGTATATAATAACTAGCAGTAAGCCTGAGTTTAAAACACAGGAGAAACACCTATTTCAAACTGCTCTGCTTTGTGTTCGTTCACCTTAGGAAGTTGCATCTATGTTTAGGTTCAGCGAGGTAGAAACACGTTTCTTCTGAAAGCTGCGTTTGGATGTTACAGAGTGAATGAGTCCATATTCTGTAATGAGAAATATCTTGCTCTAAAACAAAAACGCAGCTATCTAGCAAAATGTTTGTCAAGGTGTACAATCAACTTACAGAATGAAACTGATGTGTGTTTGCAGCTGTTCAGAAACCCTTTCCTTGGAGAATCTGGAAACAGATATTTCCAGCAGTATACAGGCATATAAGAACTAGCAGTAAGACTGCGATTAAAACACAGGAGAAACGTCTAGTTCAAACTGCTCTGCTTTGTGTTCGTTCACCTGAGGAAGTTGCATCTATGTTTTTATTGGGCGAGTTAGAAACACGTTTCTTCTAAAAGCTGCGTTTGGATATTCCAGAATGACTGAGACTAAAGGCTGTAATGAGAAATATCTTGCTCTAAAACAAAAACGCAGCTATCTAGCAGAATGGTTGTTAAGCTGTACAATCAACTTACAGAGTTAAACTGACGTGTGTGTCCAGGAGTTCAGAAATCCTTTCTTTGAAGAATCTGGAAACAGATATTTCCAGCCCTATACAGGCATATAAAAACTAGCATTAATAGTGCATTTAAAACAGGAGAAACCTCTAGTTCAAAGTCCTATCCTTTGTGTTCGTTCACCTTAGGAAGTTGCATCTATATTTAGATTCAGGGAGTTAGAAACACGATTATACTAAAAGCTGCGTTTGGATATTCCAGAGTGACTGAGACTATAGGCTGTAATGAGAAATATCTCGCTCTAAAACAAAAATTCAGCTATGTAGCAGAATGGTTTTTCAGCAGTAGAATCAACTTACAGAGTTGAACTGATGTGTGTGTTCAGCAGTTCAGAAATCCTTTCATTGGAGAATCTGGAAACAGATATTTCCAGCCATACACAGGCATATAAGAACTAGCAGTAAGACTGTGTTTAAAACACAGGAGAAACATCTATTTCAAACTGCTCTGGTTTGTGTTCGTTCGCTGTAGGAAGTTGCATCTATGTTTAGATTCTGCGAGTTAGGAACACGTTTATTCCAAAAGGTGCATTTGGATATTCCAGAGTGAATGAGACTATATTCTGTAATGTGAAATATCCTGCTCTAAAACAAATATGCAGCTATCTAGCAGAATGGTTGTCAAGCCGCCCAATCAACTTACAGAGTTAACTGATGTGTGTGTGCAGCTGTTCAAAAATCCTTTCCTTCGAGAATCTGGAAACAGATATTTCCAGCCATATACAGGCATATCAGAACTAGCAGTAAGACTGCGTTTAAAACACACGAGAAACGTCTAGCTGACACTGCTCTGCTTTGTGTTCGTTCACCTTAGGAAGTTGCATCTATGTTTATTTTCAGGTCGTTAGAAACACGTTTCTTCTAAAAGCTGCGTTTGGATATTCCAGAGTGAATGAGACTGTAGGCCGTAATGAGAAATATCTTGCTCTAAAAGAAAAACGAAGCTATCTAGCAGAATGGTTGTCAAGCTGTACAATAAACTTACAGAGTTAAACTGACATGTGTCGGCAGCAGTTGAGAAATATTTTCTTTGGGGAATCTGGAAACAGATATTTACAACCATATACAGGCATATAAGACTAGCAGTATGACTCTGTTTAAACATAGGAGAAACGTCTAGTTCAAACTGCTTTACTTTGTGTTCGCTCACCTTAGCATGTTGCATCTATGTTTAGTTTCAACGAGTTAGAAACACGTTTCTTCTTAAAGCTGTGTTTGAATATTCCAGAGTGACTGAAACTATAGACTGTAATGAGAAATATCTTGCTCTAAAAAAAAAAACAGATATCTAGCAGAATGGTTGTTAAGCTGTAGAATCAACTTACAAAGTTAAACTGATGTGTGTGTGCAGCAGTTTAGAAATCCTTTCTTTGGAGAATCTGGAAACAGATATTTCCAGCCATATACAGTCAAGTAAGAAATAGCAGTAAGACTGCATTTAAAACACAGGAGAAACGTCTATTCGAAACTTCTCTGCTTTGTGTCATTAACCTTAGCAAGTTGCATCTATGTTTAGATTCAGCGAGTTAGAAACACGTTTCTTCTAAAAGCTGCGTTTGGATATTCCATAGTGAATTAGACTATAGGCTGTATTGAGAAATATCTTGCTCTAAAACAAAAACGCAGCTATCTAGCAGAATGGTTATCAAGCTGTACAATAAACTTACAATGTTAAACTGATGTGTGTGTGCAGCAGTTCAGAAATATTTTCTTTGGAGAATATGGAAACAGATATTTACTGCCATATACAGGCACGTAATAACTAGCAGTAAGACTGCGTTTAAAACCCAGGAGAAACTTCTATTTCAAACTGCTCAGCTTTGTGTTCGTTCACTTTAGGAAGTTGAATTTATGTTTAGATTCAGTGAGTTAGATACACGTTTCTTCTAAAAGGTGCGTTTGGATATTCCAGAGTGCCTTGCCTTGCCTTGCCATGCCTGGAATGGCCTTGCCTTGCCTGGAACCGCCTTGACATACCTTGCCTTGCCTGGAATTGACTTTTTCTACCTTGAATGGAATCCACTTGCCTTGCCTTGCCTGGAATCGACTTGCCTTGCTTTCCCAAGTATCACCTTGCCTTTTCTTGCCTTGCCTTGCCTGGAATCACCTTGTCTTGCCTTGCCTGTAGTTGCCTTGCCTTTTCTTGCCTTGCCTCCCCATGCCTTGCCTTAACTGGCCTTGCCTTGCCTCTCCTAGCCTGGTACAAACATGCTGTGCCTTGCCTTGTATTGCCTTGCCTGGAATTGACTTGCCTTGTGTGGAATTGACTTGCATTGCCTTGCCTGGAATCAACTTTTCTTGCCTTGTCTTGCATTGTATGGAATCGACTTGCCTTGCCTTGCATGTAATTGCATTGCCTTGCCTTGTCTTGCCTTGCCTGCAATCGACTTGCCTTGCTTTGCCTTGCCTGGAATCGACCTGACTTGCCTTTCCTTGCCTGGAATCGACTTGCCTTGCCTTGCCTAGAATCAACTTGTTTTGCCTTGCCTGTAATCGACTTGCCTTGCCTTGTGTGGAATCGACTTGCCTTACCTTGCCTAGAATCGACTTGCTTTGCCTTGCCTGGAATCAACTTTCCTTGCCTTGCCTGGAATCGAATTGCCTTGCCTTGCCAGGAATCGAATTGCCTTTCCTTTCCTGGAATCGACTTGCCTTGCCTTGCCTGGAATCGACCTGCCTTGCCTTACCTGGAATTGACTGGCCTGGAATCGACCTCCCTTCCTGTGCAAGGAATTGCCTTGCCTTGCCGTGTCTGAAATCACCTTGACTAGAATCGACTTGCCTTGCCTTGCCTGGAATCATCTTGCCTTTTTTTCCCTTGCCTTGCCTTGCCTTTCCTGGAACCGCCATGTCGTGCTGTGCCTTGACTTGTGTTCCCTTGCCTGGAATCAACTTGCCTTGCCTTGCCTGGAAGCGACTTGCCTTTTCTTGCCTTCCCTTCCCTTGTCTTGCCGGAAATCGACTTACCTTGTCTTGCCTGGTATCACCTTACCTTTTCTTGACTTGCCTTTTGCCTTGCCCTGCCTTGCCTTGCCTTGTCTTGCCTTGCCTGGAATTGACCTGCCTTTCAATGGCTTGCCTGGAATAGATCTGCCTTGCCTTGCCTTGCCTTGCCTGGAATGAACTTGCCTTGCCTTGCCTAGAATCAACTTGCCTTGGCTTGCCTTGAATAAACTTGCCTTGCCTTGCCTGGAATCAAATTTTCTGGAATTGATTTGCCTTTCCTTACCTGGAATCGACTTTCCTGCATTTGAGGAACCCTGCCTTGACGGGAATCAACTTGCATGGAATTGATTTGCCTTGCCTTGCCTGGAATCGACTTTTCTGGAATTGACTAACCTTTGCTTGCTTGGAATCAAATTGCCTGGAATCAACTTTCCTTGCCTTTCCTGGAATTGACTTGCCTGGAATTGACTTGCCTTGCCTTACCTGGAATCGACCTGACTTGCCTTTCCTTGCCTGGAATCGACTTACCTTGCCTTGCCTGGAATCCTCTTTCCTTGCCTTGCCTTGCCCTGAATCGCCTTGTATTGCCTTTCCTTGCCTTGCCTTACCTTGCCTTTCATTGCCTGGAATCAATCTGCCTTGCCTTGCCTTGGCTGGAATTGACTTTTCCAAAATTGACTAACTTAGCCTTGCCTTTAATCGAGTTTCTGAATTGAATTCCATGGCCTTGCCTGGAATCGACTTTTCTATAATCGACTTGCCTTGCCTTGCCTCAAATAGACTTTTCTGGAATTGAATTGCTTTGATTTGCCTGGAATCAACTTTTTCGAAATGGACTAACCTTGCCTTGTCCAGAATCAAATTGTATGGAATCGACTTGCCTTGCCTTGCCTGGAATCAACTGACCTTGTCTTGCCTGTAATTGACTTGCCTTGTCTTGCCTGTAATCCACATGCCTGGAATTGAATTGCCTTGCCTTACCTGGAATCAACTCTTCTGGCATCAACTTGCCTTGCCCAGAATTGAATTTTGTGGTATTGATTTGCCTTTTCTTACCTGGAATCGACTTCTCTGGATTCAAGGGACCTAGCCTTGCCTGGAATGGACTTGCCTGGAATTAATTTGCCTTCCCTTGCCTGGAATCAACTTTTCTGGAATCGACTTTTCTGGAATTGACTAACCTTCGCTTGCTTGGAATCAAATTGCCTGGAATCGACTTTCCTTGCCTTCCAGGAAATTGACTTTTCTGGAATTGACTTAACTTGCCTTGCCTGGAATCTACTTTTCTGTAATCTACTAACTTTGCCTGGCCTGGAATCGACTTTTCCGGAAATGATTTGCCATGCCTTGCCTGGTATCGCCTTTTCTGAAATCAAGTTGCCTTGCCTGGAATCTACATTTCTAAAATTGACTGGCGTTGCCTTGCCTAGAATCGACTTTTCTGGAATCTACTAACTTTGCCATGCCTGGAATCGAGTTTTCTGGAATAGATTTGCCATGCTTTGCCTGCAATCGACTTTTCTGGAATCGATTTGCCTACCTTGCCTGGAATCAATTTTTCTGGAATCAACATGCCTTGCCTGCAATCAACTTTTCTGGAATCGACTTGCGTTGCTTTGCCTGGAATCGACTTTTCTGGATTTGACTAACTTTGCCTTGCCTGGAATCAGATTTTCTGGAATTGATTTGCCTTGCCTTGCCTGGAGTCAACTTTTCTGGAATCGACTAACATTGCCTTGCCTGGAATAATTGCCTGGAATCGACTGGCCTTGCCTTGCCTGGAATCAACTTGCCTGGAAAGGACTTGCCTTTCCGTGCCTGGAATCGACATGCCTTGCCTTGTCTGTAACCAACATTCTTTGCCTTTCATGGAATCGACTTGCATTCCCTTGCCTGGAATCAACTTGCTTTGCCTTTCCTTGAATGGACTTGCCTGGAATCGACTTTTCTGGAATAGACTTGCCTTGCCTTGCGTGGAATCGACCTTTTTGGAATGAACTTGCCTTGCCTTGCATCAAGTTGCCTGGAATCGACTTGCTTTGCTTTGCCTTGAATCAAATTTTTTGGAATCGACTAAGTTTCCCTTGACTGGAATAGAATTTTCAAGAATTGATTTGCCTTGCCTTGCCTGGAGTCAAATTTTCTGGAATCGACTACCCTTGCCTTGCCTGGAATCAAATTTTCTGAAATTGATTTGCCTAGCCTGGAATTGGCTTTTCTGGAATTGACTTGTCTTGCCTTGCTGGAATCGAATTTTCTGGAATTGATATGACTTGGCTTGCATGGAATTGACCTTTCTGGAATCGAATTGTCTTGCCTTGCATGGAATCGACTTTTCTGGAATCAACTTGCCTTGCCTAGAATTGACTTTTCTGGAATCAGCTTGCCTTGCCTGGAATTGACTGTTCTGGAATCGACTTGCCTTGCCTTGCCTGGAATCGACTTTTGTGGAATCAACTTGCCTTGCCTGCAATCAACTTTTCTGGAGTCAACTAAACGTGCCTTGCCTGGAATTGACTTTTGTGGAATCGACTTGCTTTGCCTTGCCTGAAATCGACTTTTCTGGAATCAACTTCCCTTGCTTTGCCTGCAATCGAATTTTCCATAATCGACTATTTTCCTTGCTTGGAATTGAATTTTCTGGA
>NW_022436961.1:181414-233080 GCF_009761245.1 Sapajus apella
TGCCTTGCCTTGCCTTGCCTTGCCTTGCCTTGCCTGGAATCGACCTGCTTTGCCATGCCTTGCCTGTATTCGATCTGCCATGACTTGCCTTGCATTGCCTTGCCTTGCCTTTACTTGCCTTGCCTGGAATCGACACGCTTTGCCTTCCCTTGCCTGGAATCGAACTGCCTTGCCTGGAATCGACTTTCCTTGCCTGGAATCGACTTTCCTTGCCTTGCCTGGAATCGATTTGCCTTGCCTTGCCTGGAATTAACTTCCCTTGTCTTATCAAGAATCGACTTTCCTGGAATCTACTTGCCTTGCCTGGAATCGCCTTGCCTGGCCTTGCCTTGCCTTGCCTGGAACCGCCTTGCCTTGCCTTGCATGGAAGCGACTTTCCTTGTCTTGTCTTGCTTTGTCTTGCCTGGAACCGCCTTACATTGCTTTGCCCTGCCTTGCCTGGAATTGACTTGTCTTGCCTTAACTGGAATCCAGTTACCTTGCCTGGAATCGACTTGCCTTGCAATGTCTGGAATCGCCTTGCTTTGCCTTGCCTTGCCTTGCCTTGCCTTGCCTTGCCTTTTCTTGCCTTTCTTGCCTTGCCTTGCCTTGCATTGCCTTGTCTTGCCTTACCTCGAATCGGCCTGCCTTTCCTTAACTGGAATTGACTTGCCTTGCCTTGTCTGGAACTGACTTTCCTTGCCGTGCATGGAATAGACTTTTCTGGAATCAACATGCCTTGCCTGGAATTGACTTTCTGGAATCGACTCGCCTTGCATTGTCTGGAATCGACTTTTCTGGCATCAACTCGCCTTGCCTTGCCTGGAATTGACTTGCATAGAATTGATTAACCTTGCTGTGTCTGGAATCGGCTTGCCTGGAATCGACTTGCCTAGCCTTGCCTGGAATTGACTTTTCTGGAATTGACTTTCCTGGAATTGACTTTTCTGGAATTGACTAGTTTTCCTCTTGCCTGAAATCGTCTTTTCTGGAATCAACTTACCTTGCCTGGAGTTGACTTTTCTGGAATTGACTTTCTTTCCTTTGCCTGCTAAGGACTTTATGGAATTGACTAACATTGCCTTGCCTGGAATCGAATTTTCTGAAATTGATTTGCCATGCCTTATGTGGAACTGATTTTCTAGAATCGACTTCACTTGCCTTGCCTTGAATAGACTTTTCTGGAATCGACTTGCCTCCTGTTGCCTAAAATCGACTTTTATGGATTTTACTAACCTTTCCTTGCCTGGAATTGATTTTCTAGAATTGATTTGCCTTCCTTTGCTTGGAATCAACTTTTCTGGAATCGACTAACATTGCTTTGCCTGGAATCAAATTGCCTGCAATCGACCTGCCTTGCCTTGCCTAGAATCGTCTTGCCTTGCTTGATCTGGAACCGAATTTCCTTGCTTTCCCTGGAATTGACTTGCCTGGGCTTGCCGGGAATTGAGATGCCTTGCCTTTTCTGGAATGAACTTGCCTATAATAGACTTACCTTGCCTTGCCTGGATCGATTTTCTGGAATCGACTTGACTTGCCTTACCTGGAATTGACGTTTCTGATATCAACTTCCCTTGCCTGGAGTCGACTTTTCTGGAATAGACTTGCCTTGCCTTGCCTAAAATCTACTTTTATGGATTTGACTAACCTTGTGTTGCCGGAATCAACTTTTCTGATATTGATTTGCCTTGCTTTGACTTGAATTGAACTTTCTGGAATCGACTAACATTGCCTTGCCTGGAAACATATTGCCTGGAATCGGCTTGCCTTGCCTTGTCTGGAACCAACTTTCCTTGCCTTACCTGGAATGGACATTCCTGGAATCGACTTACCTTGCCTTGCCTGGAATTGACTTTTCTGGAATTGACTTGCCTTGTCTTGCCTGGGAGCAAATTGCCTGGAATCTCCTTGCCTTGCCTTGCCTTGAATCGACTTGCCTTGCCTTGCCTGGAATCGACTTGCCTGGAATCGATTTACTTGCATTGCCGGGAAGGACTTTTCTGGAATCTACTTGCCTTGCCTTGCCTTAAATTGATTGTTTTGGAATAGACTTGTCTTACCTTGCCTGGAATCGACGTGCCCGAAATTGACCTACCTTGCCTTGCCTGGAATCGACTTGCCTTTCCTTTTCTGGAAGCAACTTGACTGCAACCATCTCGCCAGGAAGAGACTTGCCATGCCTTACAAAGAATCGCCTTGTCTGGATACGACATGCCTTGCCTTGCCTGAAATCTCCTAGCCTGGAATTGACTTGCCTGGCCTTGCCTGGAATCAACTTGCCCTGCCTTTCCTTGTTTTGCCTTGCTTGCCTTGCCTTGTCTTGCCTGAAATCGACCTGCCTTGCCTTGCCTTGCCTGGAATTGACCTGTCTTGCCTTGCCATGCCTGGAATCACCTTGCCTAGAATCAACTTTTTTTGCCTTGCCTGGAATCGACTTACCTTGCCTTGACTGGAATCGTCTCGACTTGCTTTGCCTTGCCTTGCCTGGAATCGACATGCTTTGCTTTGCCTTGCCTGGAGTCAATCTCCCTTGCCTTGCCTTGCCTGAAATCGACTTGCCTTTCGTTGCATAGAACGAACTTACCTTACCTTGCTCGGAATTGACTTTCCTGGAATCGACTTGCCTTGCCTTGCCTGGAATAGACGTTTCTGGAATCGACTTGCCTTGCCTTGCCTGGAATCGACTTTTTTGGAATGAATTTGCCTTTTCAGGAATCAACTAACCTTGCCTTGGCTGGAATCGACTTTTCTGGAATTGACTAACCTTGCCTTGCCTTTGAATCGAATTTTCTGGAATCGATTTGCCTTGCCTTACCTGGAATCGATTTTCGGAATAGACTTGACTTGCCTTGCCTGGAATCGACTTTTCTGATATCAACTTGCTGTGCCTTTAATAGACTTTTCTGGAATCGACTAGTCTTGCCTTGACTAAAATCGACTTTTATGGATTTGACTAATCTTGCCTTGCCTGGAATTGACTTCTCTGAAATTGATTTCCCTTCCCTTGCCTGGAATCAACTTTTCTGGAATTGACTAACATTGCTTTGCCTGGAATCGACTTGCCTTGCCTTGCAAGGAATCGCCTTGCCATAATTTGATGCGCCTTACCTTGCCTGGAATTGCCTTGACTGTAATTGATTTGTCTTGCCTTCTCTGGAATCGACATGCCTTGCCTTGCCTTGCCTGGCTTTACCTTGTCTGGAATCGCCTTGCCTTGCCTTGTCTTGTCTTACCTTGACTTGCTTTGCCTTGCCTTGCCTTGCCTGGACTTGCATCTCCTGGAATTGATCTACTTTGCCTTCCCTTGCCTGGAATTGACGTGCCTTGCATTGCTTTGCCTGGAATCGACTTGCTTTGCCTGGCCTAGAATCGACTTACCTTGCCTTGCCTGGAATCGACTTGCCTTGCCTTGCCTGGTATCGATGTGCCTTGCCTTGTCTGGAATTGACTTGCCTTGCCTTACCAAGAATTGACTTGCCTGGAATCTCCTTGCCTTGCCTCGCAAGGAATCGCCTTGCCTGGAATTGACAAGCCTTGCCTTGCCTGGAATCACTTTGCCTGGAATCGACTTGTCTTGCCTTGCATGGAATCGACCTGTCTTGCCTTGCCTGGAATCGACCTGCCTTGCCTTGCCTTGCCTGGAATCGACTTGCCTTGCCTTGCCTTGCATGAAATCAACTTGCCTTGCCTTGCCTGGAATTGACTTGCCTTGCCATGCTTGGACTCTACTTGCCTTGCCTTGCTTGGAATCGACTTTCTTTGCTTTGCCTGGAATGGACTTGCCTCACCTTGTCTGGAATCAACTGGACTTGTTTTGCCTGGAATTGACTTGCCTGGAATCGACTTGCCTTGCCTTGCAAAAAATCACCCTGCCTGGAATTGACTTGCCTTGCCTTGCCTGGAATCGACCTGCCTTGCTATGACTGAAATAGTCTTGCCTTGCTTTCCCTGGAATAGACATTCTTGGAATCCACTTGCCTTGCCTTGACTGGAATCGACTTTTCTGGAATTGGCTTGCCATGCCTTTCCTGGAATCGACTTACCTGGAATCCACTTGCCTTACCTTGCAAGGAATCGCCTTGCCTGGAATAGAAGTGCCTTGTTTTGCCTGGAATCGCCTTGCCTGGAATCAACGTTACCTTTCCTTGCCTGGAATCAACTTGCATTGCCATGCCTGGCCTTGCCGTACCTCTCCTGGAATCGCCTTGCCTTGCTTTGCCTGGAATCAACGTACCTTGGCTTCCATGGAATCGCCTTGCCTTCCCTTGCCTGGAATTGTCTCGCCTTCCCTTGCCTGGAATCAACATGCGTGGCCTTGCCTGGAATCGACTTGCCTTGCCTTGCCTGGAATGGACTTGACTTGTTTTGCGTGGAATCGACTTGCCTGGAATTGACTTGCCTTGCCTTGCCAGGAATCACCTATACTGGAATAGACTTGCCTTGCCTTGACTGGAATTGACTGGCCTTGCCTTGCCTGGAATTGCCTTGACTGTAATCGACTTGTCTTGCCTTCCCTGGAATCGATATGCCTTGCCTTGCCTTGCCTTGCCATGACTTACCTTGCCTGGAATTGCCTTACCTTGCCTTGTCTTGCCTTACCTTGACTTGCTTTGCCTTGCCTTGCCTTGCCTGGAATCGACCTGCTTTTCCATGCCTTGCCTGTATTCAGCCTGCCATGACTTGCCTTGCCTTGTCTTGACTTGGCTTGCCTGGAATCAACTTGCCTTGCCTTGCCTGGAATTGACTTGCCTTGCCTTACCAAGAATCGCCTTTTCTGGAATCTACTTGCCTTGTCTTGCAAGGAATCACCTTGGCTGGAATTGACAAGCCTTGCCTTGCCTGGAATCACCTTGTCTGGAATCGACTTGCCTTGCCTTGCCTTGCCTGGAATTGACATGCCTTGCCTTACCAAGAATCGACTTGCCTGGAATATACTTGCCTTGCCTTGCAAGGAATCATCTTGCCTGGAATCGCCTTGCCTTGCCTGAAATCAATCTGCCTTGCCTTGCCTTGCCTGGAACTGCCTTGCCTTGCATTGCCTTGTGTGGAAGCGCCTTTATTTGTCTTGCCTTGCCTTGCCTTGCCTTGTCTGGATCCGCCTAGCATTGCTTTGCCGAGCCTTGCCTGGAATCAACTTGCCTTGCCTTAACTGGAATCCAATTGCCTTGCCTGGAATTGACTTGCCTTGCCATGTCTGGAATCGCCTTGCTCTGCCTTGCCTTGCCTCGTCTTGCCTTTCTTGCTTGCCTTGCCTTGCATTGCCTTGTCTTGCCTTGCCTCAAATCGACCTGCCTTTCCTTAACTGGAATCGACGTGCCTTACCTTGCCTGGAATCAACTTGCCTTGCCTGGAATTGACTTGCCTTTCCTTGCCTGGAATCTACTTGCATTGCCTTGCCTTGCCTTGCTGTACCTTGACTGGAATCGCCTTGCCTTGCCTTGACTTGCCTTCCCTTGCCTGGATTCGACCTGCCTTGCCTTGAATTTCCTTGTTTTGCCTTGCCTTTCCTTGCCTTGACTTGCATCTCTTTGCCTTGCCTTGCCTTGCCTTGCCTGAAATCGACATGTCTTGCCTTCCCTTGGCTGGGATCGACCTGCCTTGCCTTTCCTTGCCTGGAATCAACCTCCTTTGCCTTGTTTGCCTGGAATTGGCTTGCCTTGCTGAGCATGGAATCAACTTGCCTAGCCTTAACAGGAATTGACTTGCCTTGCCTTGCCTGGAATCGACTTGTTTTGCCTTGCCTGGAATCGACTTGCCCTGCCTTACCAATCGACTTGCCTGAAATCTACTTGCTTTGCCTTGCAAGGAATTGCCTTGCCTGGAATCAACAAGCCTTGACTTGCCTGGTATTGACTTGCCTTGCCTTGCCTGGAATCAACTTGCCTTACTTGCCTGAAATTGACTTGACTTGCCTTGCCTGGAATCAACAAGCTTTGACTTGCCTGGAATTGACTTGCCTTGCCTTGCCTGGAATCAACTTGCCTTACTTGCCTGAAATTGACTTGACTTGCCTTGCCTGGAATCAACTTGACTTCTTTTGCCTGGAATCGACTTGCCTGGAGTCGACTTGAGTTTCCTTGCCTGGAGTCAACTTGCCTTGCCTTGCCTGGAATTGCCTTGCCTTGCATTGCCTTGCCTTGCCTTACTTTGCCTTGCCTTGCCTAGAATCAACCTGCCTTGCCTTGCCTTGCCTGGAAACAACTTACCTTGCCTTTCTTTGCCTGGAATCAACTTTCCTTGCCATGTCTGGAATTGACTTGCCTTGCCTTGCCTGGAATGAGTTTGTCTTGCTTGCCTGGAATCAACTTGACTTGCATTGCCTAGAATGAACTTGACTTGTTTTGCCTGGGATCGACTTGCCTGGAATAGACTTGCCTTGCCTTGCAAGAAATGGCCTAGCCTGGAATAGAATTGCCTTGCCTTGCCTGAAACTACTTTGCCTTGCCTTGCAAGGAATCGCCTTGCCTGGAATCGACTTGCCTTGCCTTGCCTGGAATCGTCTTGCCTTGCCTTGCCTACAATCGACTTGACTTGTTTTGCCTATTATCAACTTGCCTAAAATCGACTTGCCTTTCCTTGCCTGGAATTGGCTTGCCTTGCCTTACGTAGAATCGACTTGACTTCTTTTGCCTGGAATTGACTTGCCTGGAATCGACTTGCCTTGCCTTGCCTGGAATCGCCTTGCCTTGTGTTGCCTCGCCTTGCCTTACCCTGCCTTGCCTCTTTTTTGGAAATGTCATTTTTGGAAATGTCTCTTTTTAGATTCACCACAGAAAGGGTTTCTGAACTGCTGCATACACACATCAGTTTAGCTCTGTAAGTTGAATGCATACACTGAGAACCATTCTGTTAGATACCTCCGTGTTCGTTTTAGAACAAGATATTTCTCATTAAAGCGTATACTCCCATTCACTCTGGAATGTCCAAACGCAAGTCCTATAAGAAACGTGTTTTTAACTCGCTAAATCTAAAAATAGATGCAACTTCCTAAGGTGAATGAATACACAGCAGAGAAGATTGAAAGATACGTTTCTTCTGTGTTTTAGATGCAGTCTTACTTCTATTTCTTACCTGCCAGGATTTGTCTGGAAATGTCTGTTTTTAGATTCCCCACAGAAAGGGTTTCTGAACTGCTGCATACACACATCAGTTTAACTCTGTAAGATGAATGCATATATTGACAACCATTCTGTTAGATAGCTCAGTTTTCGTTTTAGAGCCAGATATTTCCCATTACAGCATTAAAATCCCATTCACTCTGGAATGTTCAAACGCAGCTCCTAGAAGAAAGGGGTTTCTAATGCGCTGAGTCTAAATATAGATGCAACTCCCTTAGTTGAACGAATACACAGCAGAGCAGTTTGAATAATACATATCTTCTGTGTTTTAGACGCAGTCTTACTGCTAATTCTTATATGCCAGGATTTGGCTGGAAATGTCTATTTTTAGATTCTCCACAGAAAGAGTTTCTGAACTGCTGTATGCAGACATGAGTTTAACTCTGTAAGCTGAATGCACACATTGACAACCATTCTGTTAGATAGCTCCCTTTTCATTTTAGAACCAGATATTTCTCATTACAGCATATACTCCCATTCACTCTGGAATGTCCAAACGCAGCTCCTAGAAGAAACGTGTTTCTAACTCGACGGATAGAAACATAGATGCAACTCCCTACATTGAACGAACACACAGCAGAGCAGTTTGAATAATATGTTTCTTCTGTGGTTTAGATGCAGTCTTACTGCAATTTCTTATATGCCAGGATTTGTCTGGAAATCTCTGTTTTTAGATTTTCCACAGAAAGGGTTTCTGAACTGCTGTATACGCATATCAGTTTAACTCTGTAAGTTGAATGCAAACATTGCAAACCATTCTGGTACAAACCTCCATTTCGGGTTTAGAGCTAGATATTTCTCATTACAAGATATAGTCCCATTCACTCTGGAATGTCCAAACGCAGCTCCTAGAAGAAACGTGTTTCTAACTCGCTGAATCAAAACATAGATGCAACTCTCTAAGGTGAATGAACACACAGCACAGCAGTTTGGCAGATATGTTTCTTCTGTGTTTTAGACGCAGTCTTACTGTTATTTCTTATATATAGGGATTTAGGTGGAAATGTCTTTTTTTAGATTCTCCACTGAAAGGGTTTCTGAACTGCTGCATACACACATCAGTTTAACTGTGTATATTAAATATATATATAGTCACAAACATTCTGTCAGATACCTCCGTTTTCGTTTTAGAGCCAGATATATTCTCATTACAGCATATACTCCCATTCACTCTGGAATGTCCAAAGGGAGCTCTTGAAGAAACGTGTTTCTACCTCGCTGAGTCTAAACATAGATGCAACTCCCTAAGGTGAAAGAACACACAGTGGATCAGTTTGAAAGATATGTCTCTTCTGTGTTTTAGACTATGTCTTACTGCTGTTTCTTATATGCTGGGATTTCGCTGAAATTGTGTTTTTAGATTGTCCACAGAAAGTGTTTCTGAACTCCTGTATTCAGACATCAGTTTAACTCTGTAAGCTGAATGCACACATTGACAACCATTCTGTTAGATAGCTCCGTTTTTCAGTTTAGAACCAGATATTTCTCATTACAGTGTATAATCCCATTCACTTGGGAATGTCCAAATGCTGCTCCTAGAAGAAACGTGTTACTAACTTGCTGAATCTAAACATAGATGTAACTCCTTACGTTGAAAAAAACACATCAGAGCAGTTTGAATAATACGTTTCTTCTGTGTTTTAGATGCACACTTACTGCTATTTCTTATATGCCGGCATTTCTCTGGAAATGTCTGTTTTTAGATTTTCCACAGAAAGGGTTTCTGAACTGCTGCATACACATATCAGGTTAACTCTGTAAGTTGAATGAAAACATTGCAAATCATTCTGGTACAAAGCTCCGTTTTCGTTTTAGAGCTAGATATTTCTCATTACAAGATACAGCCCCATTCACTCTGGAATGTCCAAACGCAGGTCCTAGAAGAAACGAGTTTCAAACTCGCTGAATATCAACATAGATGCAACTCCCTAAGGTGAACGAACACACAGCAGAGAAGTTTGAAAGATATGTTTCTTTTGTGTTTTGGACCCAGTCTTACTGCTATTTCTTATAGGCTGGGATTTGGCTGGAAATGCCTCTTTTTAGATTCTCCACAGAAAGGATTTCTGAACTGCTGCATACACATATCAGTTTAACACTGTAAGTTGAATGCACAGATTGACAACCATTCTGTTTGAAAGCTCTGTTTTCGTTTTAGAGCTGGATATTTCTCATTAATAGATATACTCCCATTCAGTCGCAGAGAAGTTTGAAAGACACGTTTCTTCTGTGTTTTTTACCCAGTCTTACTGCTATTTCTTATATGCTTGGATTTGGCTGGAAATGTCTGTTTTTTGATACTCCACAGAAAGGGTTTCTGAACTGCAGCATATGCACAACAGTTTAACTCTGTAAGTTGAATGCACACATTGACAACCATTCTGTTAGATAGCTCAGTTTTCATTTTAGAGCCCAATGATTCTCATTACAGCATAAATTCCCATTTATTCTGGAATGTCCAAGTGCAGCCCTTAAGAAAAACATGTTTCTAACTCTCTGAAACTAAACACAGATGCAACTACCTAAGGTGAACGAACACACTGCTGAGCAGTTTGAAAGATACATTTCTTTTTTGTTTTAGATGCAGTCTTATTGCTGTTTTTTATATGCTGGGGTTTGGCTGGAAATGTCTGGTTTTAGATTTTCCACAAAAAAGGGTATCTGAACTGCTGAATACAAACATCAGTTAAACTCTTTAAGCTGAATGCACACATTTACAACCATTCTGTTTTTGTTTTAGAGCCAGGTATTTCTCATTACAGCATGTACTCCCATTCACCCTGGAATGTCCAAATACTGGTCCTAGAAGAAACGTGTTTCTCACTCGCTGAATCTAAAAACAGATGCAACTACCTATGCTGAACGAACACTCAGCAGAACTGTTGAAAGATATGTTTCTTCTGTGTTTTAGAAGCAGTCTTACTGGTATTTCTTATATGCTAGGATTTGGCTAGAAATGTCTGTTTTTAGATTCTCCACAGAAAGGGACTCTGAACTGCTGCATACACACATCAGTTTAACTCTGTACATTGAATGAACATATTGACAACCATTCTGTTAGATAACTCTGCTTTTGTTTTAGAATCCAGATATTTCTAATTACAGCATATACTCCCATTCACTCTGGAATGTCCAAATGCATCTCCTAGAAGAAACGTGTCTCTAACTCGCTGAATCTAAACATAGATGAAACTCCATAACGTGAACGAATGCACAGCAGAGCAGTCTGAAACATACGTTTCTTCTGTGTTCCAGACGCTGTCCTACTGCTATTTTCTGTATGCCAGAATTTGGCTTGAAATGTCTGTTTTTAGATTCTCCACAGAAAGGGTTTCTGAACTTCTGCATACAAACAGTTTAACTCTGTAAGATGAAGGAACACATTGACAACCATTCTGTTAGATAGCTCTATTTTCATTTTAGAACTAGATATTTCTCACTACACCATATACTTCCATTCACTCTGGAATTTCCAAACGCAGATCCTGAAGAAAAGTGTTTCTAACACGCTGAATCTCAGCATAGATGCAACTCTCTAAGATGAATGAACACACAGCAGAGCAGAGTGAAAGATACGTTTCTTCTGTGTTTAAAATGCAGTCTTACTTCTATTTCTTATATGCCGGGATTTTGCTAGAAATGTCTGTTTTTAGATTGTCTACAGAAAATGTTTTTAACTGCTGTGTACACACATCAGTTTAACTCTGTTAATTGAATGCACACATTGACTACCATTCTGTTAGATAGCTCCATTTTCCTTTGGAACACGATAGTCCTCATTACAGCACATACTTTCATTCACTCAGGAATGTCCAAACGCCACTTGTAGAAGAAACGTGTTTCTATCTCGCTGAATCTAAACATAGATGCAACTACCTAAGGTGAATGAAACAAAGCAGAGCCATCTAAAAGACATGCTTCTTCTGTGTTTTAGGTTCAGTCTTGCTGCTATTTCTTGTATGCCGGAATTTTGTTGGAAATGTCTGTTTTAAGATTTTTCACAGCAAGGGTTTCTGAACTGCTGCATACATTCATCAGTTTAACTCTGTAATTTGAAGGCACATATTGACATCCATTCTGTTAGTCAGCTCAGCTTTCATTTTAAAGCCAGATATTTCTCATTACAGCATATACACTCATTCACTCTGGAATGTCCAAATGCAGCTACTAGAAGAAACTTGTTTCTAACTCGCTGATTCCAAAGATAGATGCAACTCCCTAAGGTGAACGAACACGCAGTAGAGTAGTTTGAAATATACGTTTCTTCTGTGTTTTACACGCAGTCTTATTGTTATTTCTTATATGACAGGATTTGTCTGGAAATGTCTGTTTTTAGATTCTCCCCAGAAAGGGCTTATGAACTGCTGCATACAGGCATTAGTGTAACTCTGTACGTTGAATGCACACATCAACAACCATTCTGTTAGATAGCTGTGCTTTCATTTTAGGACCAGATATTTCAAACTACAGCGTACACTCCCATTCACTCTGGAATGTCCAAATGCAGCTCCTAGAAGAAACGTGTTTCTACCTCACAGAATCTAAACATAGATGCAACTMCCTAAGATGAACGAACACACAGCTGAGCAGTTTCAAAGATATGTTTCTTCTGTGTTTTGGACGCAGTCTTACTGCTAATTCTTATATGCCAGTATTTGGCTGGAAATGTGTTTTTAGATTCTCCACAGAAAGGGTTTCTGAACTGCTCTATGCACACTTCAGTTTAACTCTGTAAGCTGAATGCACACATTGGCAACCATTCTGTTAGATAGCTCCGTGTTCATTTTCGAACCAGATATTTCTCATTACAGCATATACTCCCATTCCCTCTGGAATGGCCAAACACAGCTCCTAGCAGAAACGTGTTTCTAACTTGCTGAATCTAAACATAGATGCAACTCCCTAAGTTGAAAGAACGCCCAGCAGAGCAGTTTGAATAATACGTTTCTTCTGTGTTTTAAACGCACTCTTATTGCTATTTATTATATGCCAGGATTTGTCTGGAAATGTCTGTTTTTAGATTCTTCACAGAAAGGGTTTCTGAACTGCTGCATACACATATCAGGTTAACTCTGTAAGTTGAATGCAAACATTGCAAACCATTCTGGTACAAAGTTCGTTTTGGTTTTAGAGCTAGATATTTCTCATTACACGATGTAGCCCCATTAATTCTGGAATGTCCAAACGCAGCCACTAGAAGAAACGTGTTTCAAAATCAGTGACTCTGAAAATAGATGCGACTCCCTGAGGTGAACGAACACACAGCAGAGAAGCTTGAAAGATACGTTTCATCTGTGTTTTAGACCCCGTCTTACTGCTATATCTTATAGGCCAGGGTTTGGCTGGAAATGTCTCTTTTTAGATTCTCCACAGAAAGGGTTTCTGAACTGCTGAATACACACCAGTTTAACTCGGTAATTTGAATGCATACATTGACAACCATTCTGTTAGATAGCTCCGTTTTTCTTTTAGAACAAGATATTTACCACTGCTGCATATACTACAATTCACTCTGGAATGTCCAAACGCAACTCCTAGAAGAAACACATTTCTAACTCGCTGAATCTAAACATAGACACAACTTCCTAAGGTGAATGAACACATGGCAGAGAAGTTTGAAAGATATTTTTCTTCTGGGTTTTAGATGCTGTCTTATTGCTATTTCTTATATGCTGGAATTTGTCTGGAAATGTCTGTTTTTAGATTCTCCACAAAGGGTTTCTGAACTGCTGCATACACACATCAGTTTAACTCTGTTAGAATAATGCATACATTGACAGCCATTTTGTTAGATAGCTCCGTTTTCGTTTTAGAGCCAGATATTTTCCATTACTGCATTAAAATCCCATTCGCTCTGGAATATTCAAATGCAGCTCCTAGAAGAAAGGAGTTTCTAACTCGCTGAATCTAAACAGAGATGCAACTCCCTTAGGTGAGTGAACACGCAGCAGATCAGTTTGAATAATATGTTTCTTCTGTGTTTTAGATGCAGTCTTACTCCTAATTCTTATATGCTGGGATTTGGCTGGAAATGTCTGTTTTAAGATTCTCCACGGAAAGCGTTTCTGAACTGCTGTATGCAGACATCAGTTTAACTCTGTAAGCTGAATGCACACATTGACAACCATTCTGTTAGATAGCTCCGTTTTCATTTTAGAACCAGATATTTCTCATTACAGCGTATATTCCCATTCACTCTGGAATGTCCAAACCCAGCTCCTAGAAGAAACGTGTTTCTAACTCAGTGAATCTAAACATAGATGCAACTCCCTATATTGAATGAACACACAGCAGAGAAGTTTGAATAATACGTTTCTTCTGTGTTTTAGACGCAGTCTTACTGCTATTTCTTATATGCCGGGATTTGTCTGGAAATGTCTGTTTTTAGATTCTCCACAGAACGGGTTTCTGAACTGCTGTATACACATATCAGGTTAACTCTGTAAGTTGAATGCAAACATTGCAAACCATTCTGGTACAAAGCTCCGTTTTGGTTTTAGAGCTAGATGTTTCTCATTACAAGATACAGTCCCATTCACTCTGGAATGTCCAAACGCAGCTACTAGAAGAAACGTGATTCAAACTCACTGAATCTGAACATACATGCAACTCCCTAACATGAACGAACACACAGCAGAGAAGTTTGAAAGATATGCAGAAAGGATTTCTGAACTGCTGCATACACATATCAGTTTAATTCTGTAAGTTGAATGCACATATCAAAAACCATTCTGTTAGAAAGCTCCGTTTTGGTTTCAGAGCTAGATATTTCTCATTAAAAGATATACTCTCATTCTGCCTGGAATGTCCAAATGCAGCTCCTAGAAAAATATTTCTAACTCGCTGAATCTGAACATAGATGCAACCCTAAGGTTAACGAATACACAGCAGAGAAGTTTGAAAGACATGTTTCTTCTGTGTTTTGTACCCAGTCTTACTGCTATTTCTTATATGCTTGGATTTGGCTGGAAATGTCTGTTTTTTGATTCTCCAAAGAAAGGGTTTCTGAATTGCTGCAAACACAGTACAGTTTAACTTTGTAAGTCGAATGCACACTTTGGCAACCATTCTGTTAGATAGCTCGGTTTTCGTTTTAGTGCCCGATGATTCTCGTTACAGCATAAAATCCCATTCATTCTGGAATATCCAAGTGCAGCTCTTAGAAAAAACATGTTTCCAACTCGCTGAAACTAAACACAGATGCAACTACCTAAGGTGAACGAACCCACTGCTGAGCAGTTTGAAAGATACGTTTCTTTTGTGTTTTAGATGTAGTCTTACTGCTATTTCTTATATGGCGGGATGTGGCTGGTAATGTGTGTTTTTAGATTCTCCACAGGAAGTGTTTCTGAACATCTGCGTACACACATCCGTTTACCTCTGTAAGATGAATGCACACATTGACAACAATTCTGTTAGATAGCTCCGTTTTCGTTTTAGAACCAGGTATTTCTCACTACAGCATATACTTCCATTCACTCTGGAATGTCCAAACGCAGTTCCTGAAGAAAAGTGTTTCTAACTCGCTGAATCTAAACATAGATGGAACTCCCTGAGGTGAACGAACACACAGCAGAGTGGTTTGAAAGATAGATTTCTTCTGTGTTTTAAACGCAGTCTTACTGCTATTTCTTATATGCCGGGATTTCGCTGGAAATGTCTGTTTCCAGATTGTCCACAGAAAGGGTTTTTTAACTGCTGCATACACACATCAGTTTCACTCTGTAAGTTTAATGCACACATTGACTTCCATTCTGTTAGATAGCTCCATTTTCATTAGGAACCAGATATTTCTCATTATGCATATACTCCCATTCACTCAGGAATGTCCAAACGCCACTCCTAGAAGAAACGTATTTCTATCTCGCTGAATCCAAACATAGTTGCAACTCCCTAAGTTGAACAAACACAGGCAGAGAAATCTGAAAGATACTTTTCTTCTGTGTTTTAGACGCAGTCTTACAGCTATTTCTTATATGCTGGAATTTGGTTGGAAATGTCTGTTTTTAGATAGTCCACAGAAAGTTTTCTGAACTGCTGCATACACACATCAGTTTAACTGTGTATGTTGAAGCCACAGATTGGCATCCATTCTGTTAGTCAACTCGGTTTTCATTTTAGAGCCAGATATTTCTCATTACACCATATACTCCCATTCACTCTGGAATGTCCAAACGCAGCTCCTAGAATAAACGTGTTTCTAACTCGCTGAATCTAAGCAGAGATGCAACTCCCAAAGGTGAACAAACACACAGCAGAGCAGTTTGAAAGATGTGTTTCTTCTTTGTTTTAGACGCAGTGTTACTGCTATTTCTTTAATGCTGAGATTTGGCTGGACATATCTGTTTTGAGATTGTCCACAGAAAGGGTTTCTGAACTGTGGCATACACACATCAGTTTAACTCTGTAAGTTCAATGCACACATTGACAACCATTCTGTTTCATAGATCCGTTTTCGTATTAGAACCAGATATTTCTCCTTACAGCATATAATTCCATTCACTCTGGAATGTCCAAATGCAGCTCCTAGCAGAAACGTGTTTCTAACTTGCTGAATCTAAACATAGATGCAACTCCCTAAGTTGGATGAACACACAGCAAAGCAGTTTGAATAATACATTTCTTCTGTGTTTTAGACTCACTCTTACTGCTATTTCTTATATGCCAGGATTTGTCTGGAAATGTCTGGTTTTAGATTCTCCACAGAAATTGTTTCTGCACTGCTGCATACACACATCAGTTTAACTCTGTAAGTTGAATGCCCACATTGACTACCATTCTGTTACATAGGTCCATTTTTGTATTAGAACCTGATATGTCTCATTACAGCATGTAATCCCACTCATTCTGGAATGTCAAAAAGCAACTCCTAGAAGAAACGCGTTTCTCACTTGCCTAATCTAAACATAGATGCTACACCCTAGGGTGAATGAACACAGAGGAGTGCAGTTTGAAAGATATGTTTCTTCTTGTTTTATACGTAATCGTACTGCTATTTTTTTATATGCAGGGATTTGGCTGGAAATGTCTTTTTTTATATTCTCCACTGAAAGGGTTTCTGAACTGCTGCATACACACATCAGTTTAACTCTGTATGTTGAATGCATATATTGACAACCATTCTGTTAGATACCTCCGTTTTCGTTTTAGAGCCAGATATTTCTCATTACAGTATATGCTCCCATTCACTCTGGAATGTCCAAAGGGAGCTTTTGAAGAAACATGTTTCCACCTTGCTGAGACTAAACATAGATGCGACTCCCTAAGGTGAACGGACACACAGTGGATCAGTTTGAAAGATGTCTCTTCTGTGTTTTAGACTCAGTCTTACTGCTGTTTCTTATATGCCGGGATTTTGCTGGAAATGTCTGTTTTTAGATTGTCCACAGAAAGTGTTTTTAACTGCTGGGTACACACATCAGTTTAACTCTGTAAGCTGAATGCACACATTGACTACCATTCTGTTAGATAGCTCCTTTTTCATTCGGAACCAGATATTTCTCATTACAGCATATACTCCCATTCACTCGGGAATGTCCAAACACCACTCCAAGAAGAAACGTGTTTCTACCTTGCTGAATCTAAACATAGATGTGTCTCCCTTAGTTGAACGAACACAGAGCAGAGCCATTTCAAGGAAACTTTTCTTTTGTGTTTTAGCCATAGTCTTATCTCTATTTCTTATATGCCAGAATTTTTCTAGAAATGTCTGTTTTAGATTCCCAACAGAAAGGGTTTCTAAATTGCTGCATACACACATCATGTTAACTCTGTAAGTTGAATGCACACTTTGAATACGATTCTGTTACATAGCTCCATTTTTGTTTTAGAACGAGATGTTTCTCATAACAGCATATACCCCCATTGACTCGGGAATGTCGAAACGCAGCTCCTAGAAGAAACGTGTTTCCAACGCACTTAATCTAAACATAGATGCATTTCCCTTAGTTGAACTAAAAAACAGCCGAGGAGTTTGAAAGATCTGTTTCTTCTGTGTTTTAGACGCAGGCTTACCACTATTTCTTAAATGCAGGGATTTGGCTAGAAATGTCTGTTTTTTGATTCTCCAGAGAAACTGTTTCTAAATTGCTGTTTGCCCATATCAGTTTAACTCTGTAAGTATAATACACACATTGACAACAATTCTTTTAGATAGTTTTGTTGTCGTTATAGAACCATATGATTTGCATTACAGCATATACTCCCATTCATTCGGAAATGTCCAAACTCAGCTCCTAGGAGAAACAGGTTTCTAACTCATTGAATCTAAACATAGATGCAACTCCCTTAGTGGAACGAACACACAGCAGAGCAGTTTGAATGATATGTTTCTTCTGTGTTTTAGATGCAGTCTTACTGCTATTTCTTATATGCTGGGAATTTGCTGGAAATGTGTTTTTAGATTCTCTAGAAAAAGAGTTTCCAAACTGCAGAATACACACATCTGTTTAACTGTGTAAGATGAATGCACACATTGCCAACCATTCTGTTAGATCAGTTTTTGTTTTAGAACGAGATGTTCCACATTACAGCATATAATCCCATTCACTCGGGAATGTCCAAACACCACTCCTAGAAGAAACATGTTTCTTATTCGCTGAATCTAAACATAGATGAATCTCCCTTAGTTGAACAAACACACAGCAGAGGAGTTTGAAAGATAGGTTTCTTCTGTGTTTTAGATGCACACTTACTGCTATTTTTCGTATGCCAGTATTTTGCTGGCAATGTCTGCTGTTAGATTCTCCACAGAATGGGTTTCTATACTGCTGCAAACACACATCAGTTTAACTCTGTAAGTTGAATGCACACATTGACAACCATTCTGTTAGATAGCTCCACTTTTGTTTTAGGTCCATATATTTCTCTTGACAGCATATACTCCCTTCCATTCGGGAATGTCAAAACGCACCTCCTGGTAGAAACCTGTTTGTAATGTGCCAGATCTAAACATAGATTCATCTTTCTTAGCTGAAATAACACACAGCACGGTAGTTTGAAAATACGATTCTTCTGTGTTTTAGACCCAGTCTTACTGCTATTTCTTATATGCTCGGATTTTGCTGGAAATGTCTGTTTTTAGATTCTCCACGGAAAGTGCTTTGCAACTGCTTAATACACACATCAGTTTAACTCTGTAAGTTGAATTGACAACCATTCTGTTAGATAGTTCCATTTTCCTTTTAGAACCAGATTTTTCTCATTAAAGCATATATTCCCATTGACTCGGGTATGTCCAAACGCAGCTCCTAAGAAAAAATATGTATCTATTTCGCTGAATCTAAACATAGATTCATCTTCTTTAGTTGAACAAAAAACAGCAGAGCAGTATGAAAATTACATTTCTTCCTTGTTTTAGACACAGGCTTACTTCAATTTCTTGTATGCAGGGATTTAGCTCTAAATGTCTGTTTTCAGATTCTCCAGCAAAAGGGTTTATAAACTGCTGAATACACACATCAATTTAACTCTGTTAGTTGAATGCACACATTGACAAACATTGTTTTAGGTAGCTTTAGTGTTGTTTTAGAACCAGATGTTTCTCATTACAGCATATACTCCCATTCACTCAGGAATGTCCAAACGCAGCTCCTAGAAGAAACGTGTCTGCAATGTGCTGGATCTATATATAGATTCATCTTTGTTAGTAGAACGAACACACAGGAGAGCAGTTTGAAAGATACGTTTCTTCTGTGATTTATAACCAGTCTTACTGCTTTTTTTATATGCTGGGATTTTGCTGGAAATGTCTGTTTTTAGATTCTCCACGGAAAGGGTTTCTAAACTGTTTCATACACACATCAGTTTAACTCTGTAAGTTGAATGCAAACATTGACAAACATTCTTTCAGATAGCTCCATTGTCATTTTTGAACCAGATGTTTCCCATTAGAGCATATACACCCATTTACTCAGGAATGTCCAACACAGCTCCTAGAGGAAACGTGTTTCTAACGTGCTGAATCTAAACATAGGTGCATCTCCCTTAGTTGAACGAACACACAGCAGATCAGTTTGAAAGATACGTTTCTTCTTTGTTTTAGATGCAGTCTTACTGCTATTTCTTATATTCTGGGATTTTGCTGTAAATGTCTGTTTTAAGATTCTCCACAGAAAGTGGTTCTAAACTGTTGCATACACACATCAGTTTAACTCTGTAAGTTGAACGCACACACTGACAACCATTCTTTTAGATAGCTCCATTCTCGTTTTAGAATCAGATGTTTCTCATTACAGCATATACTCCCATTCAATCGGGAATGTCCAAACACAGCTAATAGAAGAAGCATGTTTCTAATTCACTGAATCTAAACATAGATGTAACTCCCTTAGTTGAATGAACACACAGCAGAGCAATTTGAAAGATACGTTTCTTCTTTGTTTTAGATGTAGTCTTACTGTTATGTCTTATGTGCCGGGATTTTGCTAGAAATGCCTGTATTTAGACTCTCCGCAAAAAAGAGTTTCTTATTTATTTATTTATTTATTTTATTGCATTTTAGGTTTTGAGGTACATGCGAAGAACATGCAAGATTGTTGCATAAGGAACTCACATGGCAGTGCGATTTGCTGCCTTTCGCCCCTTCACCTATATCTGGCATTTCTCCCCATGCTATCTATTCCTAACTCCCCATGTCCACATCCCTCCCCTATTTCCCCCAACAGACCTCAGTGTGTAGTGCTCTCCTCCCTGTGTCCATGTGTTCTCATTTTTCAATACCCGCCTATGAGTGAGAACATGCTGTGTTTGATTTTCTGTTCTTGTGTCAGTTTACTGAGAATGATGGTTTCCAGGTTCACCCATGTCCCTACAAAGAACATGAACTCATCATTTTTGATGGCTGCATAATATTACATGGTGTATATGTACCCCATTTCCCCTGTCCAGTCCATCATTGATGGGCATTTGGGTTGGTTCCAGGTCTTTGCTATTGTAAACAGTGCTGCAATGAACATTTGTGTGCACGTGTCCTTATAGTAGAATGCTTTATAATCCTTTGGATATATGCCCAGTAATGGGATTGCTGGGTCAAATGGAATTTCTATTTCTAGGTCCTTGAGGAATAGCCACACTGTCTTCCACAATGGTTGAACTTATTTACACTCCCACCAAGAGTGTAAAAGCGTACCTATTTCTCCACATCCTCTCTAGCATCTATTGTCTATAGATTTTTTAGTGATCGCCATTCTAACTGGTGTGAGATGGTATCTCAATGTTGTTTTGATTTGCATTTCTCTGATGACCAGTGATGATGAGCATTTTTTCATGTTTGTTGGCCTCATGTATGTCTTCTTTTGTAAAGTGTCTGTTCATATCCTTTGCCCACTTTTGAATGGGCTTGTTTGTTTTTTTCTTGTAGATCGGTTTCAGTTCTTTGTAAATTCTGGATATCAGTCCTTTGTCAGATGGATAGACTGCAAAAATTTTTTTCCCATTCTGTTGGTTGCTGATTCACTCTAATGATTTTCTTGTGCCGTGCAGAAGCTGTGGAGTTTGATTAGGTCCGATTTGTCTATTTTGGCTTTTGTTGTCAATGCTTTTGGTGTTTTGGTCATGAAGTCTTTGCCTACACCTATGTACTGAATGGTTTTGCCTAGATTTTCATCTAGGGTTTTTATGGTGTTAGGTCTTATGTTTAAGTCTTTAATCCACCTGGAGTTAATTTTAGTGCAAGTGTCAGGAAGGGGTCCAGTTTCTGCTTTCTGCACATGGCTAGCCAGTTTTCCCAACACAATTTATTAAACAGGCAATCCTTTCCCCATTGCTTGTTTTTGTCAAGTTTGTCACAGATCAGATGGTTGTAGATATGTTGTGTTGCCTCCGAGACCTCTGTTCTGTTCCATTGGTCTATATCTCTGTTTTGGTACCAGTACCATGCTGTTTTGATTACTGTAGCCTTGTAGTATAGTTTGAAGTCCAGTAGTGTGATGCCTCTTGCTTTGTTCTTATTGCTTAGAACTGACTTGGCTATGTGGGCTCTCTTTTGGTTCCCTATGAAGTTTAAGGTGTTTTTTTCCAGTTCTGCAAAGAAGGTCATTGGTAGCTTGATGGGAATAGCATTGAATCTGTAAATTACTTTGGGCAGTATGGCCATTTTCACGATATTGATTCTTCCTAACCCTGAACATGGAATGTTTCTCCATCTGTTTGTTTCCTCTCTTATTTCGTTGAGCAGTGGCTTGTAGTTCTCCTTGAAAAGGTCCTTTACATTCCTTGTTAGTTGTATTCCTAGGCATTTTATTCTCTTTGTGGCAATTGTGAATGGCAGTTCGTTCTTGATTTGGCTCTCTTTAAGCCTGTTATTGGTGTATAGGAATGCTTGTGATTTTTGCACATTGATTTTGTATCCTGAGGCTTTGCTGAACTTGCTTATCAGTTTCAGGAGATTTTGTGCTGAGATGATGGGGTCTTCTGGATATACAATCATGTCATCTGCAAATAGAGACAATTTGACTTCCTCCTTTCCTATTTGAATACTCTTTATTTCTTTTTCTTGCCTGATTGCTCTGGCTAGAACTTCCAGTACTATATTGAATAGGAGTGGTGAGAGAGGGCATCCTTGTCTAGTGCCAGATTTCAAAGGGAATGCTTCCAGTTTTTGCCCATTCAGTATGATATTGGCTGCTGGTTGGTCATTAATAGCTTTTCTTATTTTGAGATATGTTCCATCAATACCTAGTTTATTGAGGGTTTTTAGTATAAAGGGCTGTAGAATTTTGTCAAAGGCCTTCTCTGCACTAGTTGAGATAATCATGTGGTTTTTGTCTTTGGTTCTGTTTATGTGGTGAATTATGTTTATAGACTTCTATATCTTGAACCAGTCTTGCCTCCCTGGGATGAAGCCTACTTGATCATGGTGGATAAGCTTTTTGATGTGCTGTTGCAATCGGCTTGCCAGTATTTCATTGAAGATTTTTGCATCTATGTTCATCATGAATATTGGCCTGAAGTTTTCTTTTCTTGTTCAATCTCTGCTGGTTTTTGCTATAAGGATGATGTTTGTCTCATAAAATGATTTGGGAAGGATTCCCTCTTTTTGGATTATTTGGAATAGTTTCAGAAGAAATGTTACCAGCTCCTCTTTGTATGTCTGGTGGAATTCGGCTGTGAACCCGTCTGGACCTGCACTTTTTTTGGGTGGTAGCCTTTTAATTGCTGTCTCAACTTCCGCCCTTGTTATTGGTCTATTCACGATTTCAACTTCTTCCTGATTTAGGCTTGGGAGGAGGCAAGTGTCCAGGAATTTAACCATTTCTTCCAGGTTTAATGGTTATGTGCGTAGAGTTGTTTGTAATAATCTCTGATGCTGGTTTGAATTTCTGTGGAATCTGTGGTGATATCCCCTTTATCATTTTTTATTGCATCAATTTGGTTATTCTCTCTTTTCTTTTATATTAATCTGGCTAGTGGTCTCTCTGTTTTGTAGATCTTTTCGAAAAACATTGATTGATTTTTTGAAGGGGTTTTTGTGTCTCTATCTCCCTTAGTTCTACTCTGATCTTAGTTATTTGTTGTCTTCTGCTAGGTTTTGAGTTTTTTTGATCTTGCTCCTCCAGCTCTTTCAATTTTGATGTTAGGGTTTCAATTTTAGATCTCTCATTGCTTCTTATTTGGGTAATTATTGCTATATATTTTCCTCTAAAGATTGCTTTGAATGTGTCCCAGAGATTCTGGTGTGTTGTGTCTTCGTTCTCTTTGGTTTCAAAGAACATCTTAATTTCTGCCTTCATTTCATTGTTTATCCAGTCAACATTCAAAAGCCACTTGTTCAGTTTCCATGAAGCTGTGCTGTTCTTAGTTAGTTTTTGAATTCTGAGTTCTAACTTGATTGTACTGTGGTCTGAGAGACTGTTTGTTGTTTTGCATTTGCTGGAGTGATTTATTTCCAGTTATGTGGTCAATTCTAGAGTAGGTGTGATGTGGTGCTGAGAGGAATGTATATTCTGTGGATTTGGGGTGGAGAGTTCTGTAAATGTCTATTAGGTTTGCTTGTTCCAGTTCTGATTTCAGGGCCTGGATATCTTTGTTAATTTTCCAGCTGGTTGATCTGTTTAATATTGACAATGGGGTGTTAAAGTCTCCCACTATTATTGTGTGGGTGTCTAAGTCTCTATGTAAGTCATTAAGAACTGGCCTTATGTATCTGGGGGCTCCTGGATTGGATGCATATATATTTAGTATCGTTAGCTCTTCTTGTTGCATTGATCCTTTTACTGTTATGTAGAGTCCTTCTTTGTCTCTTTTGATCTTTGTTGCTTTAAAGTCGATTTTATCAGAGACGAGAATTGCAACTCCTGCCTTTTTTTTTTTTTTTTTTTGCTCTCCATTTGCTTGGTAAACCTTCCTCCATCCCTTTATTTTGAGCCTTTGTGTATCCTTGCATGTGAGATGTGTTTCCTGGATACAGCACACAAATGGTTTTGGGCCTTTTATCCAATTTGCCAGTCTGTGTCTTTTAATTGGGGCATTTAGTCCATTTACATTTAGGGTTCATATTGTTATGTGTCAATTTGATACTGCCATTTTTATGCTAGCTGGCTATTTTGTTCATTAGTTGATGTGGATTCTTGATGATGTTGATGCTTTTTACCATTTGGTATGTTTTTGGAATGGCTAGTACTGGTTTTCCTTTTATATGTGTATAGCCTCTTTCAGGAGCTCTTGTAAAGCAGGCCTGGTGGTGATGAAATCCCTGAGTACTTGCTTGTTCACAGAGTATTTTATTGTTCCTTCACTTATGAAGCTTAGTTTGGCTGGATAGGATATTTGGGGTTGAAATTCTTTTCTTTAAGGATGTTGAATATTGGTCCCGATTCTCTTCTGGCTTGTAGGGTTTCTGCTGAGAGATCTGCTGTGAGTCTGATGGGCTTCCCTTTCTTAGTAACCCGACCTTTCTCTCTGGCTGCCCTTAGCAATTTCTCCTTCATTTAAACCCTGGTGAATCTGACGATTATGTGCCTTGGGGTTGCTCTTCTTGAGGAATATATTTTTGGTGTTCTCTCTATTTCCTGGGTTTGAATATTGGCCTGCCTTGCTTGGTTGGGGAAGTTTTCCTGGATAATATCCTGAAGAGTACTTTCCAGCTTGGAATCATTCTCTTCATCACATTCAGGTACACCTATCAAACGTAGATTAGGTCTTTTCACATAGTCCCACATTTCTTGGAGACTTTGTTCATTTCTTTTTACCCTTTTTTCTCCATTCTTGCTTTCTCGTTTTATTTCATTGAGGTGATCTTCGACCTCTGATTTCGTTTCTTCTGCTTGGTCAATTTGGCTGTTGAGACTTGTGCACGTTTCACGATGTTCTCATATTGTGCTTTTCAGCTCCATCAATTCACTTATATTCCTCTCTATGTTGTCCATTCTTGTTAGCATTTCTTCAAATCTTTATTAAAGGTTCTTAGTTTCTTTGCATTGGGTTAGAACATTTTCTTTTAGCTCACTGTAGTTTCTTATTACCCACCTTCTGAAATCTGATTCTGTCATTTTATCACACTCCTTCTCCATCCATCCTTGTTCCCTTGTTGGTGAGGAGTTGTGATACCTTTTAGGAAGAGAGGTTTTCTGGTTTCGGGTGTTTGCATTCTTTTTGAGCTGGTTTCTTCCCATCTTTGTGGGTTTATCAACCTGTTGTCTTTGTAGTTACTGACTTTCAGATTGGGTCTCTGAGTGAACTTCCAGTTTGTGGATGATGAAGTTATTTCTTTTTCTTAGCTTTCCTTCTAACAGTGTGGCCCCTCTGTTGTAGGACTGCTGAGGCTCACTCCAGGCCCTGCTTGCCTGGGGATTACCTGCAGCAGCTGCAGAATAGTAAGGGTTGCTACCAGTTTCCTCTTCTGCTATCTTTGTCCCAGAAAGATGCCCCCCAAATGTCAGTCTGTTCTCTCCTTTATGAGGTGACTCTGGATATATGGGGGTCAGGGAGCTGCTTGAGGAGACAGTCTGTCCTTTACTGAAGCTCAAGTCCTGAGCTGTGAGCTCCGTTTTTGCTTGTGAGCATCAGAGTTACTGGGCAGGTACGTTTAGGCCTGCTGCTGCAGAACTCATAATCTCTCTTTTTTTTTCCCAGGTGCTCTGTCTCAGGGAGTTAGGGCTTTATTTATGAGTTTCTGTTGTGCTGCTGCCTTTTTTTTTTTCAGGACTGCCCTGTCCAGCGAGGAGGCAGCCTAGTTGCTGTCTGCCTGCAGAGGCTTTGCTGAGCTTCTTTGGTCTCCACCCAGCTGCCGTTTGATCTTCCCTGAAGTCCTGTTTATATGGGTGTAGTTAGAACTGACTCAGCAATTGTGGCCCGCCTCTGTTATGGTGAACTCTGTAGTGGCAGGTTGCCTCGACAATTGTGGGATGCCTCAGCAATGACAGGCTGCTCAGTGAATGTCAGACTGCCTCCATAGTGGTGGAGTGTCTCAGTAATGGCTGACGCCCCTCCCCCACAGAGTCGGACTGTCCCAGGTTTGGCTCTGCTTGCTGTGAAACTCTCAACCCAGAGCGTTTTCAATTACTGTTTTTTTGGGGGGGCATGGTGTGTGGGACCAGCTGAGCCTGATCACATGGCTCCCTGACTCAGAGTCTTTTTTTGTTGTTGTTGAATGGTCAACTCTCCCAGTGTTCCAGTTGCCTGTTGAAAAGGTGCCAGGATCTCCCATGCTGCGATTCACTGAGCTGGCTGAAGCAGCGGTGCTGAGATTCCTGGTGGTTTTTTTGCCTAGGAATCTCCTGGCCTGGCTCACTATTTCAGATGAATAAGGGACTCTGCTATCTGAGGACTCCAATTGCCAGATAAGAGGGCACCCAGACTAGTGTCTTTTGTATGGAGAACCGCTGCGCCAGGGTGCAGGCAAAGCAGCCGTGGGCCAAAACAGCCGCGTGGGTTGAAACAGTCGTGCTTGTGACCCGTGGGTCTCCTCTGCCTGGGAATCTCCTGGTCTGTGGGCAATAAAAATCCGTCTGGAAATGCAGCATCCACTCACCCTCTGCACTTTCACTGGGAGCTGCAATCCTGAGCTGTTCCTAGTCGGCCATCTTCCCCGATCAAATAGTTTCTAAACTGCTGAATACACACATCAGTTCATCAGTTTAACTCTGTAATTTGAATGCACACATCGACAACAATTCTGTTAGATAGCTTTGTTTCCGTTTTAGAACCAGATGTTTCTCATTACAGCATATAGTCCCATTCACTCGCAAATGTCCAAATGCAGCTCCTGGAGTAAATGGGTTTCTAACACCCAGAATCTAAACATAGATGCAACCCCTTTAGTGGAACGAACACACAGCAGAGCAGTTTGATAGATGCGTTACTTTTGTGTTTTAGACGCAGTCTTACTACGTTTGCTTATATGCCGGGATTTTGCTGGAAATGTCTGTTTTTAGATTCTCCACAGAAAGGCTTACTAAATTGCTGCATACACACATCAGTTTAACTCTGTAAGTTTAATGCACACGTTGACAACCATTCTGTTAGATAGCTCCGTTATCGTTTTAGTACCAGATGTTTCTCCTTACAGAATATACTCCCATTCAATCGGGAATGTCCAAACGCAGCTCCTGGAATAAAGGGGTTTCTAACTCACTGAATCTGAACATAGATGCAACACCCATAGTTGAAGAAACACACAGCAGAGCAGTTTGAAAGCTACGTTTTTCTGTGTTTTAGATGCAGTCTTACTGATATTTTATTTAAGTCGGGATTTTGCTGGAAATGTCTGCTTTTAGATTCTCCACAGAAAGGGCTCTAAACAGCGGCATACACACATCAATATAACTCTGTAAGTTGAATGCACACATTAACAATCATTCTGTTAGATAGCTATGTTTTCATTTTAGAACGAGATATTCCTCATTACAGCATATACTTCCATTCACTCGGGAATGTCCTAACGCAGCTCTTAGAAGAAACTGGTTTCTAACTTGCTGAATCTAAACATAGGTGCAACTCCCCTAGTTGAAGGAACACACAGCAGAACAGTTTGAAAGATACGTTTCATCTCTGTTTTAGACGCAGTGTTGCTGCTATTTCTTATGTGATGGGATATTGCTGGCAATGTCTGTTTTAGATTCTCCACAGAAAGCGTTGCTAAACTGCTCCATACACACATTAGTTTATCGCTGCAAGATGAATACAATAATTGACAAACATTCTGTTAGATAGCTCCGTTTTCATTTTAGAACCCGATGTTTCTAGTTACAGCGTATACTCCCATTCAATCGGGAATGTCCAAACACAGCTCCTAGAAGAAACGGGTTTCTAAGTCACTGAAAAAAACATATATGCAACTCCCTTAGTTGAACGAACACACAGGAGAGTAGCTTCAAAGATTCGTTTCTTCTGTGTTTTAGATGCAGTCTTACTGCTATTTCTTATGTGCCGAGATTTTGCTGAAAATGTCTGTTTTAGATTCTCCACAGAAAGGATTTCTAAACTGCTCATACACAAATCAGTTTAACTCTGTAAGTTGAATGCACACATTGACAACCATTCTGTTGGATAGCTCCATTTTCAAACCAGATTTTTCCCATTATAGCATATTCTCCCATTCACTCGGGAATGTCCAAATGCAGCTCCTAGAAGAAACGTGTTTCTAGCTCACTGAACCTAAACATAGATGCAACCCCATTAGTTGAACCAACACACAGCACAGTGGTTTTAAAAATACGTTTCTTCTGTGTTTTAGACGTAGTCTTACTGCTATTTCTTATATGTTGGGATTCTGCTGGATATGTCTGTTTTTAGATTCTCCACAGAAAGGGTTTCTAACCAGCTGCATACACACATCAGTTTCACTCTGTAAGTTGAATGCAGTCATTGACAATCATTCTGTTAGATATCTCTGTTTTCATTTTAGATGTAGATATTTCTAATTGCCGCATATACTCCCATTAACTTGGGAATGCCTAAACGCAGCTCTTAGAAGAAACGGGTTTCTAACTCGCTGAATATAAACTGAGATGGTAGTCCCATAGTTGAACGAACACTCAGCAGAGCAGTGTGAAAGATACGTTTCTTCTGGGTTTTAGACACAGTCTTACTCTTTTTTCTTATATGCCAAGATTCTGCCAGAGAAGTTTGTTTTTAGATTCTTCACAGAAAGGGTTTCTAACCAGCTGCATACATACATGAGTTTAACTCTGTAAGTTGAATGCCACCACTGACAACCATTCTGTTAGATATCTCTGCTTTCATTTTAGAAGTAGATATTTCTAATTGCTGCATATACTCCCATTCACTCAGGAATGTTCAAACGCAGCTCCTAGAAGAAAAGGGTTTCTAACTCATTGAGTATAAACAGAGAGGCACCACCCTCAGTTGAAGAAACACACAGCAGAGCAGTTTGAAAGATATGTTTCTTCTGTGTTTTAGATGTAGTCTTAATGCTATTTCTTATATGCCGGGATTCTGCTGGAAATGTCTGTTTTAGATTCCCCACAGAAAGTGTTTCAAAACTGCTGCATACACACATCAGTTTAACTCTGTAAGTTGAATGCACACATTGACAACCATTCTGTTAGACAGCTCCTTTTTAGTTTTTGAACCAGATGTTTCTCATTATGGCATATAATCCCATTCACTCAGGAATGTCCAAACGCAACTCCTAGAAGAAACTTCTTTCTAACTCGCTGAATCTAAACAGAGATGCAAGTCCCTTTGTTGAATGAACACACAGCAGAGTAGTTTGAACAATACGTTTCTTCAGTGTTTTAGACGCAGTCTTATTGCTATTTCTTATATGCTGGGATTCTTCTGAGAAGTTTGTTTTTAGATTCTCCAAAGAAAGTGTTTCTAACAAGCTGCATACCCACATAAGTTTAACTCTGTACGTTGAAAGCACACATACACAACCATTCTGTTAGATAGCTCCGTTTCTGTTTTTGAACAAGATGTTTCTCATTACAGCATATACTCCCATTCACTCAGGAATGTCCAAACGCAGCTCCTGGAAGAAACGAGTTTCTAACTCACTGAATCAAAACATAGATACAACTCCCTAGTTGAACGAATACACAGCAGAGCAGTTTGAAAGGCAAATTTCTTCTGTGTTTTAGATGCAGTCTTACTGCCATTTCTTATATGCTGGGATTCTGCTGGAAATGTTTGTTTTTAGATTCTCCACAGGAAGGGGTTCTAACATGTTGCACACACACATCAATTTTACTCTGTAAGTTCAATGCACACATTGACAACTATTCTGTTAGATAGCTCCATTTTCATTTTAGAACAAGATGTCTCTCATTATGGCATGTACTCCCATTCACTCAGGAATGTACAAATGCAGCTCCTAGAAGAAATAGGATTCTATCTCGCTGAAACTAAACATAGTTGAATGAACACAGAGCAGAGCACGTTAAAACATACGTTTCTTCTGTGTTTTAGTTGCAATCTTACTACTGTTTCTTATATGCCAGGTTTCTGCTTTAACTGTCTGTTTTTAGATTATCCACAGAAATTGTTTCTAAACTTCTGCACACACACATCAGTTTAACTGCATAAGTTGAATGCACACATTGACAACCATTCTGTTAGATACATCTGTTTTCATTTTAGAACTTTATGTATCTCATATAACCCTATTCACTCAGAAACATCCATAGGTAGCTCCTAGAAAAAAACAGGTTTTGAACTCACTGAATCTAAACATAGATGCAACTCACTTAGTTGAGTGAACACACAGCATAGCAGTCTGAAATATAGGTTTCTTCTGTGTTCTAGACACAGTCTCACTGCTATTTCTTATATGCCGGGATAGTGCAGGAAGTGTATATTTTTTGATTCTCCATAGAAAGTGTTTCTAAACTGCTGCATGAATACATCAATTTAATTCTGTAAGTTCAATGCACACATTGACAACAATTGTGTTAGATAGATCCATTTTCGTTTTAGAACCAGATGTTTCTCATTACAGCATATACTCCCATTCACTCGGGAATGTCCAAATGTAGCTCCTAGAAGAAACAGGTTTCTAACTCGCTGAATCTAAACATAGATGCAACTCCCTTAGCTGAATGAAGACACAGCAGAGCCGTTTGAGAGATACGTTTCTCCAGTGTTTTCAATACAGTCTTACTGCTATTTCTTATGTGCCTGAATTCTGCTGGAAATGTCTCTTTAGGTTCTCCACAGAAGGGGTTTCTCAAAACTGCTGCATACACACGTCAGTTTACCTTTGTAAGTTGATTGAACACGTTGACAACCATTCTGTTAGATAGCTCTGGTTTCGTTTTAGAACCAGATGTTTCTAATTATAACATATACTCAAATTCACTCAGGAATGTCCAAAGGCAGCTCATAGAAGAAACAGGTTCTTAACTCACTGAATCTAAACAGAGATGCAACTCCCTTAGTTGAATGTACACACAGCAGAGCAGTTTGAAAGATACGTTTCTTCTTTGTTTTAGACGCAGTCTTACTGTTATTTCTTATATGCCTGGATTCTGCTTGAAATGTCTGTTTTTAGATTGTCCACAGAAAGTGTTTCTAAACTGCTGCATACACACATTAGTTAAAGTCTGTAAACTGAATTCACACATTGACATCCATTCTGTTAGATAGATCCGTTTTCGTTTTATAACCAGATGTTTCTCATTACAGCATATACTGCCATTCACTCAGCAATATTTAAACGCAGCTCCTAGAAGAAATTGGTTTCTAACTCGGTGAATCTAAACATAGGTGCAACTCCCTTAGATGAACGAATACACAGCAGAGCAGTTTGAAAGATACATTTCTTCTGTGTTTTAGATGCAGTCTTACTGCTATTTCTTATATGCCGGGATTCTGCTGGAAACGTCCGTTTTTAGATTCTCCCAAGAAAGGATTTTTAACCTGCTGTATACACAAATCATTTTAACTCTGTAAGTTGAATGCACACATTGACAACCATTCCGTTAGACAGCTTTGTTTTCATTTTAGAACCAGATGTTTCTAATTACAGCATATACTCCCCTTCACTCTGGAATGTCCAAATGCAGGTCCAAGAAGAAACTGGTTTCTAACTTGCTGAACCTAAACATATATGGAACTCCCTTAGTTGAACAAATACTCAGCAGAGCAGTTTGAAGGATACGTTTCTACTGTGTTTTAGATGTAGTCTTACTGCTATTTCTTATATGCCGGGATTCTGATAGATATGTCTGTTTTTAGATTCTCCACAGAAAGGGTTTCTAAATTGCTGGATACACACATCAGTTTAACTCTGTAAGTTGAATGCACAGGTGACAACCATTCTGTTAGATAGCTCCATTTTCATTTTAGAACCAGATTTATCTCATTACCGGATATGCTCTCATTCAATTGGGAATGTTCAAACCCAGTTCCTATAAGAAATGGATTTCTTTTTTTTTCCCATTTATTTATTTTATTGCATTTTAGGTTTTGAGGCACAATTGAAGAATATGCAAAATTGTTGCATAGGAATACACGTGGCAGTGTGATTTGTTGCCTTCCTCCCCATCACCTACATCTGGCATTTCTCCCCCTGCTATCCCTCCCCAGCTTCCCACACCCACCGTCCCTCCCCTATTTCCCCCCAACTGACCCCAGTGTGTAGTGCTCCCCTCCCTGTGTCCATGTGTTCCCATCGTTCAACACCCGCCTATGAGTGAGAACATGCGGTGTTTGATCTTCTGCTCCTCTGTCAGTTTGCTGAGAATGATGGTTTCCAGGTTCATCCATGTCCCCACAAAGGACACAAACTCATCCTCTTTGATGGCTGCATAATATTCCATGGTGTATATGTGCCACATTTTCCCTATCCAGTCTATCGTCGATGGGCATTTGGGTTGGTTCCAGGTCTTTGCTATTGTAAACAGTGCTGCAATGAACATTCGTGTACACGTGTCCTTATAGTAGAACGATTTGTAATCCTTTGGATATATACCTAGTAATGGGATTGCTGGGTCAAATGGAATTTCTATTTCTATGTCCTTGAGGAATCGCCACACTGTCTTCCACAATGGTTGAACTAATTTACACTCCCACCAACAGTGCAAAAGTGTTCCTATTTCTCCACATCCTCTCCAGCATTTGCTGTCTCCAGATTTTTTAATGTTCGCCATTCTTACCGGCGTGAGACGGTATCTCAATGTAGTTTTGATTTCCATTTCTCTGATGACCAGTGATGATGAGCATTTTTTCATATGTTTGTTGGCCTCACATATGTCTTCTTTTGTAAAGTGTCTGTTCATATCCTTTGCCCACTTTTGAATGGGCTTGTTAGTTTTTTTCTTGTAAATCTGCTTTAGTTCTTTGTAAATTTTGGATATCAGCCCTTTGTCAGATGGGTAAACTGAAAAAATTTTTTCCCAATCTGTTGGTTGCTGATTCAGTCTACTGATTCTTTCTTTTGCTGTGCAGAAGCTGTGGAGTTTGATTAGGTCCCATTTGTCTATTTTGGCTTTTTTTGTCAATGCTTTTGGTGTTTTGGTCATGAAGTCCTTGCCTACACCTACGTCCTCAATGGTTTTGCCTAGGTTTTCTTCTAGGGTTTTTATGGTGTTAGGTCTTATGTTTAAGTCTTTAATCCATCTGGAGTGAATTTTAGTGTAAGGTGTCAGGAAGGGGTCCAGTTTCTGCTTTCTGCACATGGCTAGCCAGCTTTCCCAACACCATTTATTTAACAGGGAATCCTTTCCCCGTTGCTTGTTTTTGTCTGGTTTGTCAAAGATCAGATGATTGTAGATATGTTGTGTTGCCTCCGAGACCTCTGTTCTGTTCCATTGGTCTATATCTCTGTTTTGGTACCAGTACCATGCTGTTTTGATTACTGTAGCCTTGTAGTATAGTTTGAAGTCTGGTAGTGTGATGCCCCCGCTTTGTTCTTTTTGCTTAGAATTGACTTGGCTATGCGGGCTCTCTTTTGGTTCCATATGAAGTTTAAGGTGGTTTTTTCCAGTTCTGCGAAGAAGGTCATTGGTAGCTTGATGGGTATAGCATTGAATCCGTAAATTACTTTGGGCCGTATGGCCATTTTCACGACATTGATTCTTCCTAACCATGAACATGGAATGTTTCTCCATCTGTTTGTGTCCTCTCTTATTTCGTTGAGCAGTGGCTTGTAGTTCTCCTTGAAGAGGTCCTTTACATTCCTTGTTAGTTGTATTCCTAGGTATTTTATTCTCTTTGTGGCAATTGTTAATGGAAGTTTGTTCTTGATTTGGCTCTCTTTAAGTCTGTTATTGGTGTATAGGAATGCATGTGATTTTTGCACATTGATTTTGTATCCTGAGACTTTGCTGAACTTGCTTATCAGTTTCAGGAGGTTTGGGGCTGAGACGATGGGGTCTTCTAGATATACAATCATGTCGTCTGCAAATAGAGACAATTTGACTTCCTCCTTTCCTATTTGAATGCCCTTTATTTCTTTTCCTTGCCTGAGTGCTCTGGCTAGAACTTCTAATACTATATTGAATAGCAGTGGTGAGAGCGGGCATCCTTGTCTGGTGCCACATTTCAAGGGGAATGCTTCCAGTTTTTGCCCATTCAGTATGATATTGGCTATTGGTTTGTCATAAATAGCTTTTATTATTTTGAGATACATTCCATTTATACCTAGCTTATTGAGTGTTTTTAGCATAAAGGGCTGTTGAATTTTGTCAAACGCCTTCTCTGCATCTGCTGAGATAATCATGTGGTTTTTGTCTTTGGTTCTGTTTATGTGGTGAATTACGTTTATAGACTTGCATATGTTGAACCAGCCTTGCATCCCCGGGATGAAACCTACTTGATCATGGTGGATAAGCTTTTTGATGTGCTGTTGCAATCGGCTTGTCAGTATTTTATCGAAGATTTTTGCATCTATGTTCATCATGGATATTGGCCTGTAGTTTTCTTTTCTTGTTGAGTCTCTGCCGGGTTTTGGAATCAGGATGATGTTGGTCTCATAAAATGATTTGGGAAGAATTCCCTCTTTTTGTATTGTTTGAAATAGTTTCAGAAGGAATGGTACCAGCTCCTCTTTGTATGTCTGGTAGAATTCAGCTGTGAACCCATCTGGACCTGGGCTTTCATTGGGTGGTAAGCTCTTAATTGCTGCCTCAACTTCAGACCTTGTTATGGGTCTGTTCAGGGTTTCGGCTTCTTCCTGGTTTAGGCTTGGCAGGAGGCAAGTGACCAGGAATTTATCCATTTCTTCCAGGTTTATTAGTTTGTGTGCATAGAGTTGTTTGTAATAATTTCTGATGATGGTTTGAATTTCTGTGGAATCTGTGGTGATATCCCCTTTATCGTTTTTTATTGCATCAATTTGGTTATTCTCTCTTTTCTTTTTTATTAATCTGGCTAGTGGTCTGTCTATTTTGTTGATCTTTTCAAAAAACCTGCTCCCGGATTTACTGATTTTTTGAAGGGTTTTTTGTGTCTCTATCTCCTTCAGTTCTGCTCTGATCTTAGCTATTTCTTGTCTTCTGCTAGACTTTGAGTTTTTTTGATCTTGCTCCTCTAGCTCTTTCAGTTTTGACGATAGGGTGTCAATTTTTGATCTCTCCTTGCTTCTCATGTGGGCACTTATTGCTATATATTTTCCTCTATAGAATGCTTCAAATGTGTCCCAGAGATTCTGGTATGTTGTGTCTTCATTCTCGTTGATTTCGAAGAACATCTTTATTTCTGCCTTCATTTCATTGTTTATCCAGTCAACATTCAAGAGCAAGTTGTTCAGTTTCCATGAAGCTCTGCGGTGTGGGTTAGTTTTTGAATTCTGAGTTCTAACTTGATTGCACTGTGGTCTGAGAGACTGTTTGTTACGATTTCCGTTCTTTTGCATTTGCTGAGGAGTGATTTACTCCCAATTATGTGGTCAATTTTAGAGTAGGTGTGATGTGGTGCTGAGAAGAATGTATGTTCTGTGGATTTGGGGTGGAGAGTTCTGTAAATGTCTATTAGGTTTGCTTGGTCCAGGTCTGAGTTCAAGTCCTGGATATCCTTGTTAATTTTCTGTCTGGTTGATCTGTCTAATGTTGACAATGGGGTGCTAAAGTCTCCCACTATTATTGTGTGGGAGTCTAAGTCTCTTTGTAAGTCATTAAGAACTTGCCTTATGTATCTGTGTGCTCCTGTATTGGGTGCATATATATTTAGGATCGTTAGCTCTTCTTTTTGCATTGATCCTTTTACCATTATGTAATGTCCCTCTTTGTCTCTTATGATCTTTGTTGCTTTAAAGTCTAATTTGTCAGAGATGAGAATTGCAACTCCTGCTTTTTTTTGCTCTCCATTTGCTTGGTAAATTTTTCTCCATCCCTTTATTTTGAGCCTTTGTGTATCCTTGCATGTGAGAAGGGTTTCCTGGATACAGCACACTGATGGCTTTTGGCTTTTTATCCAATTTGCCAGTCTGTGTCTTTTGATTGGGGCATTTAGTCCATTTACATTTAGGGTTAATATTGTTATGTGTGAATTTGATACTGCCATTTTGGTGCTAGCTGGCTGTTTTGCCCTTTAGTTGATCTGGTACTTGTTTTCCTTTATATGTGTAGGACCTCTTTCAGGAGCTCTTGTAGAGCTGGCCTGGTGGTGACGAAATCTCTGAGTACTTGCATGTTCCCAAAGGATTTTATTTTTACTTCACTTATGAAGCTCAGTTTGGCTGGGTACGAGATTCTGGGTTGAAAGCTCTTTTCTTTAAGGATGTTGAATATTGGCCCGCATTCTCTTCTGGCTTGTAGGGTTTCTGCTGAGAGATCTGATGTGAGTCTGATGGGCTTCCCTTTATGGGTAACCCGACCTTTCTCTCTGGCTGCCCTTAGTATTTTCTCCTTCATTTCAACCCTGGTGAATCTGATGATCATGTGCCTTGGGGTTGCTCTTCTTGACGAATATCTTTGTGGTGTTCTCTTTATTTCCTGGACTTGAATGTTTGCCTGCCTTGCTAGGTTGGGGAAGTTTTCCTGGATAATATCCTGAAGAGTATTTTCCAGCTTGGATTCATTCTCTTCGTCACATTCGGGTACGCCTATCAAACGTAGATTAGGTCTTTTCACATAGTCCCACATTTCTTGGAGACTTTGTTCATTCCTTTTTACCCTTTTTTCTCCAGTCTTGCCTTCCCGTTTTATTTCATTGAGTTAATCTTCAACATCTGATATCCTTTCTTCTGCTTGGTCAATTCGGCTGTTGATACTTGTGCATGCTTCACGAAGTTCTCGTGTTGCGTTTTTCAACTCCTTCAATTCACTTATAGTCCTTTCTATTTTGTCCATTCTTGTTAGCATTTCGTCAAATCTTTTTTCAAGGTTCTTAGTTTCTTTGCATTTGGTTAGAACATGTTCTTTAAGTTCACAGAAGTTTCTTACTACCCACCTTCTGAAGTCTGTTTCTGTCATTTCATCACACTCGTTCTCCATCCAACCTTGTTCCCTTGCTGGTGTGGAGTTGTGATCCCTTGTAGGAGGAGAGGTGCTCTGGTTTCGGGTGTTTTCATCCTTTTTGTGCTGGTTTCTTCCCATTTTTAAGGATTTATCCACCTGTTGACTTTGTAGTTGCTGGCTTTCAGATTGGGTCTCAAATCTTTCAGATTGACATTCTGTTTGTTGATGATGACGTTATTTCTGTTTCTTGGTTTTCCTTCTGACAGTCTGGCCCCTCTGCTGTAGGTCTGCTGAGGTTCACTCCAGGCCCTGCTTGCCTGGGGTTCACCTGCAGCATCTGCTGAACAGCAAGGGTTGTTACCAGTTTTCTTCTTCTGCTATCTTTGTCCCAGAAGGATACCCGCCTTGTGTCAATCTGATCTCTCTTTTATGAGGCGTCTTTTTGGATATATAGGGGTCAGGGAGCTGCTTGAGGAGACGGTCTCTTCTTTATAGGAGCTTAAATGGTGAGCTGCGAGCTCTGTTGTTGTTCATTCAGAGCTGCTAGGCATGTACTTTTAGGTCTGCTGCAGCAGAACTCATAAACTGCTTTTTGTTCCCAGGTGCTCTGTCCCAGGGATTTAGGGCTTTATTTATGAGTTTCCGTTATGCTGCCGCCTTCTTTTTTTTTTTTTTTCCTTCAGACCTGCCCAGCCCAGCAAGGAGGCAGCCTAGTCACTGTCGGCCTATAGCAGCTTTGCTGAGCTGCTCTGGGCTCCGCCCCGCTGATGAGTGAACTTCCCTGCAGTCCTGTTTATATGGGTGTAGTTAGAACTGCTTTGGCGATGGTGGCCCGCCTCTGTTGGGGCGGAGTCTCTGCTTTGGCGGGTTGCCTTGGCAACGGTGGGCTGCCTCAGCAATGGCGGGTTGCCTTGGCAACGGCGGGCTGCCTGGGTAATGGCGGACGCCCCTCCCCCACACAGCTGGACCTCCCGGGTTCAGCTGCGCTTGCTGTGAAAGTCTCAATCCAGAGTTTCTGGTTGCTGTTCTTTTGTGGGGGTCTGGCCAGCCGAGCCTGATCGCCTGGCTCCCTGCCTCAGAGCCTTTTTTAAGTTGGTGTTCCAGTAGCCTGTTGAAGAGGCGCCAGGGTCTGTTTGTTTTCCCCTGTGGCCACTCACTGCGCTGGGTTAAACAGCGGCACTGAGGTTTGTGGCACTTTTTTTTCTTTTTTTTGCCCTGGAATCTACTGTCCTGGTTCTCTGCTCAGTCCCCTTTTTGAACCAGCGTATGGGCTACTTCCCGTGGCTCCAATCGCCAGCCTAAAGGGCCCCCGGACCGGTGTATTTTGTACGGAGAACCGCGGCTCCGGGGCACCGACAAAGCAGCCACGTGGGGCAAAGCAGCTGCGCGGGGCAAAGCAGCGGCGCTGGCCGGCGCTGGCCGGCACAGCCGTGCTGGCCGAAAGAGCCACGCTGGCGACCGTGGATCACCTCTGCCCGGGAATTTCCTAGTCTGTGGGCAATAAAAACACGGCATCCACTCACCCTCTGCACTTTCACTGGGAGCTGCAATCCTGAGCTGTTCCTAAACGGCCATCTTGGATCGTCCCCCCTTCTATTTCTTATATGCCTGGATTTTGATGGAAATCTCTGTTTTTAGATTCTCCACAGAAAGTTTTTCTAAAGTGCTGCATACACACATCAGTTTAACTCTGTCAGTTAAATGCACACATTGACAACCATTCTGTTATATAGGTCCATTTTCGTTTTAGAACCAGGCATTTTACATTACAGCATATACTCCCGTTCATTCAAGAATGTTCAAAGGCAAATCCTAGGGAAATATATTTCCAACTCGCTTAATCTAAATATAGATGCAGTTCCCATATTTGAACGAACACACAGCAGAGCTGTTTGAAAGATAAGTTTCTACTGTGTTTCACACGCTGTCTTACTGCTATTTCTTATAGCCCAGAATTTTGCTGGAAATGTGTTTTCACATTTTCCACAGAAATGGTTTCTAAACGGCTGCATTCACACATCACTTTAACTCTGTAAGTTGAATGCACAGATTGACAACCATTCTGTGAGACAGCTCCATTTTCGTTTTAGAACCAGATGTTTCTCATTACAGGATATACTCCCATTCACTCGGGTATGGCCAAACACAGCTCCTAGAAGAAACGGGTTTCTAACATGCTAAATCTAACATTGATACACCTCCCTTAGTTGAACGACCAACAGCAGAGCAGTTTTAAAGATACGTTTCTTCTGTGTTTTAGAGGCAGTCTTGCTGCCATTTCCTATATGCTGGGATTTTGCTGGAAATGTTTGCTTTTAGACACTCCACAGAAAGAGTTTCTTAACTGCTGCATACACACATAAGTTTAACTCTGCAGGTTGAATGCACACATTGACAAACATTCAGTTAGAAAGCTCTGTTTTCATTTTACATCCAACGTTTCTCATTACGTGATATACTTCCATTCACTCAGGAAGGTCCAATCGCTGCTCCTTGAAGAAACAGGTTTCTAACTCACTGAAGGTAAATAAAGATGCAACTCCCTTAGTTTAACGAACACACTGCAGAGCAGTTTAAAAGAATCGTTTCTTCTGTGTTTTAGAATCACTCTTACTGCTATTTCTTTTATGCCAGGATTTTGCCAGAAATCTCTGTTTTCAGATTTTCCAGGGAAAGGATTTCTAAACTAATGCATACACACATCAGCTTAATTCTGTAAGTCAAATGTACACATTGACAAACATTCTGTTAGGTGGCTCTGTTTTCGTTTTACAACCGGCTGTTTCTTATTACAGCATATATTCCCATTCACTCAGGTATTTCCAAGTGCAGCTCCTAGAGGAAATGGGTTTCTATTTCGCTGAATCTTAATATAGATGCAATTCCCTTAGTTGAACGAACACACAGCAGAGCAGTTTGAAATATACATTTCTTCTGGATTTTATATGCAGCTTTACTGCTATTTCTTATATGCCAGGATATTGCTGGAAATGTCTGTTTTCAGAATCTCCACAGAAAGTGTTTCTAAACTGCTGCATACACACATCAGTTTTACTCTATAAGTTGAATGCACACTTTGACTACCATTCTGTTAGAAAGAACCGTTTTCGTTTTAGAAACAGATGTTTCTCATTAAAACATATACTTCCATTCACACGGGAATGTCCAAAAGCAGCTCCTAGAAGAAACGGGTTTCTAACTCGCTGAAGGTAAACATAGTTGCATCTCCCTTACTTGAACATGGCAGAGCAGTTTGAAAGATACGTTTCTTCTGTGTTTTAGACGCTGTCTTACTGCTATTTCCTGTATGCCTGGATTTTGCTGGAAATGTCTGTTTTTAGATTCCCCACAGAGAGGGTTTCTAATCTCCTACATACGCACATCAGTTTAACTCTGTATGTAGAATGCACCCATTGACAACCATTCTGTTAGATAGCTCAGTTTTCGTTTTATAACAAGATGTTTCTCATTACAGCATATTCTCCCATTCACTCGGGAATGTCCAAACGCAGCTCCTAGAAGAAACGGGTTTCTAACTCCCTGAATGTAAACAGAGATGCAACTCCCTTAGTTGAACGAAAACACACCAGAGCAGTTTGAAAGATATGTTTCTTCTGCATTTTAAACGCAGTCTTACTGCTGTTTCTTATATGCTGGGATTTTGCTCGAAATGTCTGTTTTTAGGCTCTCCAAAGAAAAGGTATCTAAAGCTCTGCATACACACATCAGTTTAACTCTGCAAGTAGAATGCACCCACTGACAACCATTCTGTTAGATAGCTCCGTTTTTGTTTTAGAACCAGATTTTTCTCATTTCAGTATATACTTACATTCACTCGGGAATTTCCAAATGCATCTCCTAGAAGAAATGGGTTTCTACCTCCCTGAATGTAAACATAGAGGCAACTCCCTTAGTTAAGGAACACACAGCAGAACAGTTTGAAAGATACGATTCTTCTGAGTTTCAGATGCAGTCTTACTACTATTTCTTATATGCTGGGATTTTGTTGGAAATGTCTGTTTTAAGATTCTCCACAGAAAGGGTTTCAAAACTGCTGCATACACACATCAGTTTAACTATGTACCTTAAATGAACACATTGACAACCATTCTGCTAGATAGCTCCGTTTTTATTTTAGAACCAGATGTTTCTCATTACACCATATACTCCCATTCACTCAGGAATGTTGAAAGCAGATCCTGGAGAAATATGTTTCCAACTCGCTCAATCTAAATATAGATGCCGCTCCCATATTTGAACGAACACACTGCAGAGCCGTTTGAAAGATACGTTGCTTCTGTGTTTTAGACACAATCTTACAGCTATTTCTTTTATGTCTGGATTTTGCTGGAAATCTCTGTTTTCAGATTCTCCACAGAAAGGGTTCTGAACTAATGCATACAAACATCAATTTAACTCTGTAAGTGGAATGCACACATTGGCAACCATTCGGTTCGATAGCTGCATTTTTGTTTTAGAATCGGATGTTTCCCATTACAGTGTATATTCCCATTGATTCGGGAATGTCCAATCGCAGCTCCTAGAAGAAAAGGGTTTCTAATTCACTGAATCTCCACATAAATGCAATGGCCTTAGTTAAACAAACACATAGAAGTGCAGTTTTAAGCATACGTTTTTCTATGTTTTAGACGGAGTCTTACTGCTATTTCTTATATGTGGGATTTTGCTGGAAATGTTTGCTCTGAGATGCTCCACAGAAAGTGTTTCTAAACTGCAGCATACACACATCAGTTTAACTCTGTCAGTTGAATGCACACATTGACAACCATTCTGTTAGATAGCTCCATTTTCGTTTTAGAACCAGACGTTTTTCATTACAACATATACTCCCATTCACTCAGGAATGTTCAAACGCAGATCCTGGAGAAATATATTTCCAAATCGCTGAATCTAAATATAGATGCCACTCCCATATTTGAACAAAGACACAACAGAGCAGTTGGAAACATACGTTTCTACTGTGTTTCAGACCCTGTCTTACTGTTATTTCTTATACCTGGAATTTTGCTGTAAATGTGTTTTTACATTCTCCACAGAAAGGGGTTCTAAACGGCTGCATTCACGCATCACTTTACCTCTGTAAGTTGAATGCACACATTGACAACCATTCTGTGAGATAGCTGCATTTTCGTTTTAGAACCAGATGTTTCTCATTACAGAATACACTCCCATTCACTTGGGAATGGCCAAACACAGCTCCTAGAAGAAAAAAGGTTTCTAACACGCTAAATCTAAACATAGATGCATGTCCCTTCATTGAACTACCACACAGCAGAACAGTTTGAAAGATACGTTTCTTCTGTGTTTTGTACGCAGCCATACTGCTATTTCCTATATGCTGAGATTTTGCTGGAAATATTTGCTTTTAGACACGCCACAGAAATGGTTTCTAAACTGCTGCATACACAATTAAGTTTAACTCTGTAAGTGGAATGCACACATTGACAACCATTCAGTTAGATAGCTCAGTTTTCATTTTAGATCAGATGTTTCTCATTACAGAATATACTTCCATTCACTCAGGAAGGTCCAATTGCAGCTCCTTGAAGAAACACTTTTCTAACTCATTGAATCTAAATAAAGATGAAACTCCCTTAGTTGGATGAACACTCTGCAGAGCAGTTTGAAAGAATAATTTCTTCTGTGTTTCAGAATCACTCTTACTGCTATTTCTTATATGCTGTGATTTTAACAGAAATCTCTGTTTTCAGAATCTCCAGAGAAAGGATTTCTAAACTAAGGCATATACACATCAGTTTAACTCTGTTAGTTGAATGCATGCATTGACAACCTTTCTGTTTTACAACCAGTTGTTTCTCATTACAGCATATACTCCCATTCACTCGGGAATTTCCAAACGCAGCTCCTAGAAGAAACGGGTTTCTATTTTGCTGAATCTTAACGTAGATGCAACTCCCTTAGTTGAACGAACACACAGCAGAGCAGTTTGAAAGATACGTTTCTTCTGTGTTTTAGACGCAGCTTTACTGCTATTTCTTATATGCCAGGATATTGCTGGAAATGTCTGTTTTCAGAATTTCCACGGAAAGAGTTTCTAAACTGCTGCATACACACATCAGTTTTACTCTGAAAGTTGAATGCACACTTAGATTACCATTCTGTTGGAAAGCACCGTTTTCCTTTTAGAAACAGATGTTTCTCATTACAACATATACTTCCATTCACTCTGGAATGTTCAAGGGTTTCTAAACTGCTGCACACATATCAGTAAGTTGAATGAACACATTGACCACCATTCTGTTAGATAGCTCCAGTTTCCTTTTAGAACCAGATGTTTCTCATTACAGCATATATGCCAATTCACTCGGGAATCTACAAATGCAGCTCCCAGATGAAACAGTTTCTAACTCACTGAATCTAAACATAGAGGAAACTCCCTTAGGTGACCTAACACCCAGCAGAGTAGTTTGAAAAATACGTTTCTCTGTGTTTCGGATGCAGTCTTACTGGTATTTTTTATATGCTTGGATTTGGCTGGAAATGTCTGTTTTTAGATTCTCAACAGAAAGTGTTTCTAAGCTCCTGCATACACACATCAGTTTAACTATGTAAGTTGAATGCACACATTGACAACCATTCTGTTAGATAGGGTTTTCCTTTAAAACCAGATATTTCTAATTACAGTATATATTCTATACTCCCCTTCACCCAGGAATTTCCAAACGCAGCTCCTAGAAGTAATGGGTTTCTTACTCATTGAATCTAAACATAGATGCAACTCCCTCAGTTAAACAAACACACAGCACAGCAGTTTGACAGATACGTTTCTTATGTGTTTTAGATGCAAGTTTACTGCTATTTCTTATACGCAGGTATTTTGCTAAAAATGTCTGTTTTTAGATTCCCCACAGAAGGCATTTCTAAACTGCGGCATACGCACATCAGTTTATCTCTGTAAGTTGAATGCACACACTGAAAACCATTTTATTAGATAGATCAGTTTTCGGTTTAGAACCAGATGTTTCTCATTACAGCATATAATCCCATTCACTCAGGGATGTCCCAACACAACTCCTACAAGAAACGGGTTTCTAACTAGCTCAATCTAAACATAGATGCAAATTCCTTAGTTCAACGAACACACAGCAGAGCAGTTTGAAAGATACGTTTCTTCTGTGTTTTATATGCAATCATACTGCTATTTCTGATATTCCGGGATTTTGCTGGAAATGTCTGTTTTTGGATTCTCCTCTGAAAGGGATTCTAAACTGCTGCATACACACATCAGTTAAATGCTGTAAGTTGAATGCACACATTGATAACGCCATTTTCATTTTAGCACCAGGTGTTTCTCATTACTGCATATACTCCCATTTACTCGGGAATGCTCAATCTAGCTCCTAGAATAAACGGGTTTCTAACTTGCTGAATCAACTTCCTTAGTTGAAGGAACACACAGCAGAGCAATTTGAAAGATACAGTTCTTCTGTGTTTTAGACGCAGTCTTTTTTAAATTTTTATTTATTTATTTTATTACATTTTAGGTTTTGGGGTACATGTGAATAACATGTTTGATTGTTTCATAAGTATACACATGGTAGTGTGATTTTCTGCCTTCCTCCCCATCGCCTACATCTGGCATCTCTCCCCATGCTATCTCTCCCCAACTTCCCACACCCCACTGTCCCTCCCCTATTTCCCCCCAACAGACCCCAGTGTGTAGTGCTCCCCTCCATTTGTCCATGTGTTCTCATTGTTCAACACCCTCTTATGAGTGAGAACATGTGGTGTTAGATCTTCTGATCTTCTGTCAGTTTGCTGAGAATGATGGTTTCCAGGTTCATCCATGTCCCTACAAAGGACACAAACTCATTGTTTTTGATGGCTGCATAATATTCGATGGTGTATATATGCCACATTTTCACTGTCCAGTCTATCATCGATGGGCATTTAGTTTGGTTCCAGGTATTTGCTATTGTAAAGAGTGCTGCAATGAACATTCATGCACATGTGTCCTTATAGTAGAACAATTTATAATCCTTTGGATATACACCCAGGAATGGGATTGCTGGGTCAAATGGAATTTCTCTTTCTAGGTCCTTGAGGAATCACCACACTGTTTTCCACAATGGTTGAACTAATTTACACTCTCACCAACAGTGTAAAAATGTTCCTATTTCTCCACATCCTCTCCAGCATCTGTCGTCTCTAGATTTTTTAATGATCACCATTCTAACTGGCATGAGATGGTATCTCAATGTTGTTTTGATGTGCATTTCTCTGATGACCAGTGATGATGAGCATTTTTTCATATGTTTGTTGGCCTCATGTATGTCTTCTTTTGTAAAGTATCTGTTCATATCCTTCGCCCACTTTTGAATGGGCTTGTTTGATAATCTCTTGTAAATCTGTTTTAGTTCTTTGTAAATTCTGGATATGAGCCCTTTGTCAGATGGGTAAACTGCAAAATTTTTTTCCCATTCTATTGGTTGCCAATTCACTCTCATGACTGTTTCTATTGCTATTTTTCATATGCCAGAATTTTACTGGAAATGTTAGTTTTTAGATTCTCCACAGAAAGGGTTTCCAAACTGCTGAATACACACATCAATTTAGCTCTGTAAGTTGAATGCACACATTGAAAACCACTCTGTTAGATAGCTCCGTTTTCGTTTTAGAACTGATGTTTCTCGTTACAGCATATCGTCCCATTCAGTCAGGAACGTCCAAACGCAGCTCCTAGAAGAAACACTTTTCTAACTCCCTGAATCTAAACATAAATTCAATTATCTTAGTTGAGCTACTACACAGCAAAGCAGGTTGAAAGATACATTTCCTCTGTGTTTCAGACACAATCGTGGTGCTATTTCTGATATGCCAAGATTTTCCTGGAAATGCCTGCTTTTAGATTCTCCACAGAAATGGTTTCTAAACTGCTGCACACACAACAGTTTACTTCTGTAATTTCAATGCACACACTTCCAAACCTTCCATTAGATAGCTCCATTTTCACTTAAGAACCTGATATTTCTCATTACAGCATAAACCCCCATTCATTCGGGAATATCCAAATGCAGCTCTAGAATAAACGGGTTTCAAACTCACTGAATCAAAACATAGTTGCAGCTCCCTTAGTTGAATGTACACACAGCAGAGCAGTTCGAAAAATCCGTTTCTTCTGTGTTATAGACGCAGTCTTACTACTATTTATATATGTTGGGATTTTGCTAGAAATGTCTGTTTTTAGATTTTCCACAGAAAGGGTTTCTAAACTGCTGCATACACACATCAGTTTAACTCAGTATGTTCAATGCACACATTGACAACCACTCTTTTAAATAGCTCCATTTTAGTTTTAGAATCAGATGTTTCTCATTACAGCATTTACTCCCATTCACTAGGGAATGCCCAAACGCAGCTCCTAGAAGAAACGGGTTTCAAACTCGCTGAATCTAAACTCAGTTGCAACTTCCTTAGTTGAATGAACACACAACAGAGCAGTTCGAAAAATAAGTTTCTCCTGTGTTTTGGACTCAGTCTTACTGCTATTTCTTATAAGCCAGGATTTTGCTGGAAATGTATTTTTTTAGATTCTCCACAGAAAGGGTTTCTAAACTGCTGCATACACAGATCAGTTTAACTCTGTTAGTTGAATGCACACATTGACAACCATTCTGTTAGAAAGCTCCGTTTCCATTTTAGAATCAGATGTTTCTCATTACACCATATACTCCCATTCACTCTGGAATGTCCAAATGCAGCTCCTAGAAGAAACGGGTTTCTAACTCACTGAATTTAAACATAGATGCAACTCCCTTAGTTGGACGAACACACAGCAGAGCAGTTTGAAAGATACGTTTCTTTTGTGTTTAAGAAGCAGTCTTACTGGTATTTCTTATATGCTGGTATTTTGCACAAAATATCTGTTTTTAGATTCTCTGCAGAGTGTTTCTAAACTGCTGCATACACACATCAGTTGAACTCTGTAAGTTGAATGCACACACAGAAAACCACTCCGTTAGATAGCTCCATTTTCATTTTAGAACCAGATGTTTCTCATTACAGCATATACTCTCATTCACTCGGGAATGTCCAAACACAGCTCCTAGAAGAAACAGGTTTCTAACTCGCTGAATTAAACACAGATGCAACTTTTTTTGTTGAACGAACACACAGCAGAGCAGTTTTAAAGACATGTTTCTTCTGTGTTTTAGACGCAGTCTTACTGCTATTTCTTATATGCTGGGATTTTGCTTGAAATATCTTTTTTTAGATTCTACACAGAAATGATTTCTAAACTGCTGCATACACAAAACAGTTGAACTCTGTATATTGAATGCACACACTGACAACCATTCTGTTAGATAGCTGTTTTTTGGTTTTAGAACCAGATGATTCTCATTATAGCATATACTCTCATTCCCTCAGGAATGTCCAAAGGCAGCTCCTAGAATAAACAGGTTTCTAACTAGCTGAATCTAAACATAGATGCAACTTCCTTAGTTGAACGAACACACAGCAGAGCTGTTTGAATGTTACATTCCTTCTGTTTTTAGACAAAGTCTTACTGCTATTTCTTATGTGCTGGGATTTTACTGGAAATGTCTGTTTTTACATTCTCCACAGAAAAGAGCTCCAAACTGCTGCATACACATTAGTTTAACTCTGTAAATTGAATGCACACATTGACAACCATTCTGATAGATAGCTCCGTTTTCATTTGAGAACCAGGTATTTCTCATTACAGCATGTACACCCATTCACTCGGGAATACCCAAACGCAGTTCCTAAAAGAAACGAGTTTCTCTCTCACTGAATGTAAACATAGGTGTAACCCCCTTAGTTGAACGAACACACCACAGAGCAGTTTCAAAGATATGTTTCTTCTGTGTTTTAGATGCAGTCTTACTGCTATTGCTTATATGCGGGATTTTGCTGGAAATGCCTGTTTTTAGATTCTCCCCAGAAAGGGTTTTAAATTTCTGAATACACTCATCAGTTTAACTCTGTAAGTTGAATGCAAACATTGAAAATGACTCTGTTAGATAGCTCCGTTTTTGTTTTTGAGCCAGATGATTCTGATTACAGCATATGCTCCCATTCACTTGGTAATGTCCAAATGCAGCTACTAGAAGAAACAGGTTTCTAACTCACTGAATCTAAACATAGATGCAACTTTCTTAGTTGAACGAACACACAGCAGAGCAGTTTGAAAGATACGTTGTTTCTGTGTTTTAGATGCAGTCTTACTGCTATTGCTTATATGCTGGGATTTTACTGGAAATGTCTGTTTTTAGATTCTCCACAGAAATGGTTTCTAAATTGCTGCATACACACTTCAGTTTAACTATGTAAGTTGAATGAACACATTGACCACCACTATGTTTGCTAACTCCATCTTCGTATTAGAGCCAGATGTTTCTCCATACAACATATACAATCAACCAGAAATGCCCAAATGCAGGTCCTAGAAGAAATGGGTTTCTATCTCGCTGAATCTAAATATAGATGCAAATTTCTTAGTTGGACGAACACAGAGCAGAGCAGTTTGAAATATACGTTCCTTCTGTTTTTACACACAGTCTTACTACTATTTCAAAAATGGAGGGGTATTGCTGGAAATGTCTGTTTTTAGATTCTCCACAGAAAGGGTTTGGAAACTGCTGCATAAACATATCAGTTTAGCACTGTAAGTTGAATTGACTCATTGACAACCATTCTGTTACATAGCTCCGTTTTTGTTTTAGAAACAGATGTTTCTCATTACGTCATATAATTCCATTCACTCAGCAATGTCCAAATGCAGCTCGTAGAAGAAACGGGTTTCTAACTTGCTGAATCTAAACATAGATGCAACTCCATTAGTTGAACGAACACACAGCAGAGCAGTTTGAATGATACGTTTCTTCTGTGTTTTAGACACAGTCTTACTGTTTTGCTTATATGCCAGGATTTTGCTGGAAATGTCTGTTTTTATAGTCTCCACAGAAAGGTTTTCCTTTCTGCTGCATACACACATCAGTTTAACTCTATAAATGTAATGCACAGATTGACAACCATTCTGTTAGATTGTTTCATTTTCATTTTAGAACCAGATGCTTCTCTTTACAGCATATACTACCATTCACTCTGGAATGTCCAAAAGCAGCTCCTAGAAGAAATGGGTTTCTAACTCCCTGAATCTTAAGATAGATGCACCTCACTTAGTTGAACGAACACACAGCAGAGCAGTTTGAAAGATACATTTCTTTTATGTTTTAGACACAGTATTACTGCTATTTTTCATATTCGTGGATTATGCTGGAAATGTCTGTTTTTAGATTCTACAAAGAAAGGGATTCTAAACTGCTACATACACACATCAGTTTAACTTTGTAAATTAAATGCATTCATTGACAACCATTCTGTTAGATAGCTCCATTTTCCTTTTGGAACCAGATGTTTCTCATTAAAGTGTATACTTCCATTCACTCAGAAAAGTCCAAATGCAGCTCCTAGAAGAAACGGGTTTCTAACTCGCTGAATCTAAACATAGATGCAACTCCCTTACTTCAACAAACACACAGCAGAGCAGGTTGAAAGATACGTTTCTGAGGGGGGAGATCCAAGATGGCCGTTTAGGAACAGCTCAGGATTGCAGCTCCCAGTGAAAGCGCAGAGGGTGAGTGGACGCCGAGTTTTTATTGCCCACAGACTAGGAAATTCCCGGGCAGAGGAGCTCCACGGTCACCAGCGCGGCTGTTTCGGCCAGCGCAGCTGTTTCGGCCAGCGCGGCTGTGCAGGCCAGCGCCGCTGATTTGCCCCGCGCGGCTGCTTTGTCGGCGCCCCGGAGCCGCGGTTCTCCGTACAAAATACACCGGTCCGGGGGCCCTTTTGTCTGGCGATTGGAGCCACGGGAAGTCGCCCATACGCTGGTTCAAAAAGGGGACTGAGCAGAGAACCAGGACAGTAGATTCCAGGGCAAAAAAAAAAAAAAAAAAAAAAGCGCCACAAACCTCAGTGCCGTTGTTTAAGCCACAGGGGAAAACAAACAGACCCCGGCGCCTCTTCAACAGGCGACTGGATCACCAACTTAAAAAGGCTCTGAGGCAGGGAGCCAGGCGATCAGGCTCGGCTGGCCCCACCCCCACAAAAGTACAGCAACCAGAAACTCTGGATTGAGAGTTTCACAGAAAGCGCAGCTGAACCCGGGACGGTCCAGCTCTGTCGGGGAGAGGCGTCCGCCATTACCGAGGCAGCCCGCCGTTGCCAAGGCAACCCGCCATTGCTGAGGCAGCCCGCCGTTGCCAAGGCAACCCGTCACAGCAGAGACTCCGCCCCAACAGAGGCGGGCCACCATCGCCAAAGCAGTTCTAACTACACCCATATAATCAGGACTGCAGGAAAGTTCACTCGGCAGCGGGGCACAGCCCACAGCAGCTCAGCAAAGCTGCCATAGGCCGACAGTGACTAGGCGGCCTCCTTGCTGGGCTGCACAGGTCTGAAGGAAAAAAAAAAAGAAGGCGGCAGCATAACGGAAACTCATAAATAAAGCCCTAAATCCCTGGGACAGAGCACCTGGGAACAAAAAGCAGTTTATGAGATCAGCTGCAGCAGACCTAAAAGTACCTGCCTAGCAGCTCTGAATGAACAACAACAGAGCTCACAACTCACCATTTGAGCTCCTATAAAGAAAAGACTGTCTCCTCAAGCAGCTCCCTGACCCATATATATCCAAAAAGACACCTCATAAAAGAGAGATCAGATTGACACTAGGCGGGTATCCTTCTGGGACAAAGATAGCAGAAGAAGAAAACTGGTAACAACCCTTGCTGTTCAACAGCTGCTGCAGGTGAACCCCAGGCAAGCAGGGCCTGGAGTGAACCTCAGCAGACCTACAGCAGAGGGGTCAGACTGTCAGAAGGAAAACCAAGAAACAGAAATAACCTCATCATCGACAAACAGAACGTCAATCTGAAAGATTTGAGACCCAATCTGAAAGCCAGCAACTACAAAGTCGACAGGTGGATAAATCCTTAAGGATGGGAAGAAACCGGCGCAAAAAGGATGAAAACACCCGAAACCAGAACACCTCTCCTCCTAAAAGGGATCACAACTCCTCACCAGCGAGGGAACAAGGTTGGATGGAGAACGAGTGTGATGAAATGACAGAATCAGAATTCAGAAGGTGGGTAGTAAGAAACTTCTGTGAACTTAAAGAACATGTTCTAACCAAATGCAAAGAAACTAAGAACCTTGAAAAAAGATTTGACGAAATGCTAACAAGAATGGACAAAATAGAAAGGAATATAAGTGAATTGATGGAGCTGAAAAATGCAACACGAGAACTTCGTGAAGCATGCACAAGTATCAACAGCCGAATTGACCAAGCAGAAGAAAGGATATCAGAGGTCGAAGATCAACTCAATGAAATAAAACGGGAAGGCAAGAATGGAGAAAAAAGGGTAAAAAGGAATGAACAAAGTCTCCAAGAAATGTGGGACTATGTGAAAAGACCTAATCTACGTTTGATAGGCGTACCTGAATGCGACGAAGAGAATGAATCCAAGCTGGAAAATACTCTTCAGGATATTATCCAGGAAAACTTCCCCAACCTAGCAAGGCAGGCAAACATTCAAGTCCAGGAAATACAGAGAACACCACAAAGATATTCGTCAAGAAGAGCAACCCCAAGGCACGTAATCGTCAGATTCACCAGGGTCGAAATGAAGGAGAAAATACTAAGGGCAGCCAGAGAGAAAGGTCGGGTTACCCATAAAGGGAAGCCCATCAGACTCACAGCAGATCTTTCAGCAGAAACCCTACAAGCCAGAAGAGAATGGGGGCCAATATTCAACATCCTTAAAGAAAAGAACTTTCAACCCAGAATCTCCTATCCAGCCAAACTAAGCTTCATAAGTGAAGGAAAAATAAAATCCTTTGGGAACATGCAAGTACTCAGAGATTTCGTCACCACCAGGCCAGCTCTACAAGAGCTCCTGAAAGAGTCTCTACACATATAAAGGAACAACAAGTACCAGCTCAACTAAAAGGCAAAACAGCCAGCTAGCACCAAAATGGCAGTATCAAATTCACACATAACAATATTAACCCTAAATGTAAATGGACTAAATGCCCCAATCAAAAGACACAGACTGGCAAATAGGATAAAAAGCCAAAAGCCATCAGTGTGCTGTATCCAGGAAACCCATCTCGCATGCAAGGATACACAAAGGCTCAAAATAAAGGGATGCAGGAAGATTTACCAAGCAAATGGAGAGCAAAAAAAAGCAGGAGTTGCAATTCTC
>NW_022436961.1:238080-265553 GCF_009761245.1 Sapajus apella
GGAGACAACAGATGCTGGAGAGGATGTGGAGAAATAGGAACACTTTTACACTGTTGGTGGGAGTGTAAATTAATTCAACCATTGTGGAAGACAGTGTGGCGATTCCTCAAGGACCTAGAAATAGAAATTCCATTTGACCCAGCAATCCCATTACTGGGTGTATATCCAAAGGATTACAAATCGTTCTACTATAAGGACACGTGTACACAAATGTTCATTGCAGCACTGTTTACAATAGCAAAGACCTGGAACCAACCCAAATACCCATCGACGATAGACTGGATAGGGAAAATGTGGCACATATACACCATGGAATATTATGCAGCCATCAAAAACGATGAGTTTGGGTCCTTTGTTGGGACATGGATGAACCTGGAAACCATCATTCTCAGCAAACTGACAGAAGACCAGAAGATCAAACACCGCATGTTCTCACTCATAGGCGGGTGTTAAACAATGAGAACACATGGACACAGGGAGGGGAGCACTACACACTGGGGTCAGTTGGGGGGAAATAAGGGAGGGAGGGTGGGGGGTGGGAAGCTGGGGAGAGATAGCAAGGGGAGAAATGCCAGATGTAGGTGATGGGGAGGAAGGCAGCAAATCACACTGCCACGTGTGCTCCTATGCAACAATTTTGCATGTTCTTCACATGTACCCCAAAACCTAAAATGCAATAAAATAAATAAATGGGAAAAAAAAATGTAAGATAAATAAAATGTCATATTGTTGGAAAGGAAAAAAAAAAAAAAGAAAGAAAGATACGTTTCTTCTGTGTTTTAGACACAGTCTTAGTGCTAATGCTCATGTGTTGGGATTTTGCTGGAAATATCTGTTTTCAGATTCTTCACAGAAAGGGTTTCTAATTTGCTGCATACACACATCAGTTTAACTCTGTAAATTGAATGCACACATTGAAAACCATTCTGTTAAATAGCTCCGTTTACACTTTAGAACCAGATGTATCTCAATGCAGCATATGCCCCCATTAACTAGAGAATGTCCAAAAGCAGCTCCTAGAAGAAACGGGTTTCTACCTCACTGAATCTAAACATAGATGCAACTCCTTTAGTTGAAAGAACAAATGGTAGAGCAGTTTGAAAGATTTGTTCCCCATTATTACTGCTATTTCTTATATGCCAGGATTTTGCTGGAAATGTCTGTTTTTAGGTTCTCAACAGAAAAGGCTTCTAAACTGTTGTATTCACAAATTAGTTTAACTCTGTAAGTTGAATGGACACATTGACAGCCACTCTGTTAGATAGCTCTGTGTTTGTATTAGAACCAGATGTTTCTCATTACAGCATGTACTCCCATTCACTCGGGAATTTCCAAACGCGGCTCCTAGAAGAAACAGGTCTCTAACTCGCTGAATCTAAACATAGATGCAACTACCTTACTTCAACAAACACACAGCAGAGTGGGTCGAGAAATACCTTTCTTCTGTGTTTTAGACGCAGTCTTACTGGTATTGCTAAATTAATGGGTTTTTGCTGGTAATGTCTGTTTTCAGATTCTTCACAGAAAGGTCTCCAAGCTGCTGCAAACACATCAGTTTAACTCTGTAAATTGAATGCACACATTGAAAACCATTCTGTTAGATTGCTCCATTTACACTTTAGAATCAGATGTATCTCAATGCAGCATAAACTCTTATTAACTAGGGAATGTCCATACACAGCTCCTAGAAGAAACTGGTTTCTAACTCGCTGAATCTAAACATGGATGCAACTCCCTTAGTTGAACAAACACACAGCAGGGCACTTTGAAAGATAGGTTTCTTCTGTGTTTTAGATGCAGTCTTACTGCTATTGCTTATATGCTGGCATTTTGCTGGAAATGTCTGTTTCTGGATTCTCCACAGAAAGAATTTCTAAACTGCTGCATACACACATAAGTTTACTTCTGTATCTTGAATGCACACATTGAAAACCATTGTGTTAGATAGCTCTGTTTTCGTTTTAGGACCAGATGTTTCTCATTACAGCATATGCTACAAATCACTCTGGAATGTCAAAACAGCTCCTAGAAGAAATGGCTTTCTAACATGCTGAATCTAAACATCGATGCAACTCCCATAGTTGAACAAACACATAGTAGAGCAGTTTGAAAGATACGTTTCTGCTGTGTTTTAGACGCAGTCTTACTGCTATTTCTTATATGCCGGGATTTTGCTGGAAATGTCTGTTTTTAATTTCTCCACAGAAAGAGTCTCTAAACTGCTGCATACACACATCAGTTTTACTCTGTAAGTTGAATGCACACATTGAACACCACTGTGTTAGATAGCTCCGTTTTCATTTTAGAACCAGATGATTCTGACTACAGCATATACTCCCATTCACTTGGGAATGTCCAAACGCAGCATCTAGAAGAAACAGGTTTTGAACTTGCTGAATCTAAACATAGATGCAACTGCCTTTGTTGAAAGAAACCACAACAGAGCAGTTTGAAAAATATGTTGCTTCTGTGCTTTAGAAACAGCCTTACTGCTATTGCTTACATGCTGGTTTTTAACCGGAAATGTCTGTTTGTCGGTTCTCCACAGAAAGTTTTCTAAACTGCTGCATACATACTTCAGTTTAACTCTGTAAGTTGAATACATACATTGACAACCACTTTGTTAGATAACTCCATCTTCAGTTTAGAACCAGACGTTTCTCCATAGAGCATTTACAATCAACCCGAAATGTCCAAATGTAGGTCCTAGAAGAAATGGGTTTCTAACTCACTGAATCTAAACATAGATGCAACTTCCTTAGTTGAACAAACACACAGCAGAGCAGTTTGAAACATATGTTCCTTCTGTTTTTAGACACAGTCTTACTGCCATTTCTTATATCCCAGGAATTTGTTGGAAATGTCTGTTTTTAGATTCTCAACAGAAAGCTTTCTAAACTGTTGCATACACACATCAGTTAAACTCTGTAAGATGAATGCACACATTGACAAGTATTCTGTTAGTTAGCTCCGTTTTCATTTGAGAACCTGATGTTTCTCATTACAAGATATACTCCCATTCACTCGGGAATGTCCAAATGCAGCTCCTAGAAGAAATGGGTTTCCAACTCGCTAAATCTAAACATAGATGCAACTCCCTAAGTTGAACGAACATACAGCAGAGCAGTTTGAAAGATACGTTTCTTCTGTGTTTTAGATGCAGCCTTACTGCTATTTTTTATGTTCCAGAATTTTGCTGGAAATGTCTGTTTTTAGATCCTCCACTGAAAGGGTTTGTAAACTGCTGCATAAACACACCAGTTTAACACTGTAACTTGAATTGGCACACTGACAACCATTCTGTTAGATAGCTCCGTTTTTGTTTTAGAAGCAGATATTTCTCATTACAGCATATAATCCTATTAATTCGGGAATGTCCAAACGCAGCTAGTAGAAGAAACGGGTTTCTAACTCTATGAATCTAATCACAGATGCAACTGGCTTAGTTGAACAAAAACACAGCAGAGCAGTTGGAAAGATACGTTTCTTTTATGTTTTAGACACAGTATTACTCCTATTTTTCATAAGCCTGTATTATGCTGGAAATGTCTGTTTTTAGATTCTCCACAGAAAGTGTTTCTAAACTGCTGCATACACACATCACTTTAACTCTTTAAGTTGAATGCACACATTGAAAACCATTCTGTTAGATAGTTCCATTTTTGTTTTAGATCCAAATGTTTCCCATCACAGCATATACTCCCATTCACTAGGGAATGTCCAGATGGAGCTCCTAGAAGAAATGGGTTTCTACCTCACTGAATCTAAACATAGATGCAACTCTCTTAGTTGAAAGAACAAACGGTAGAGCAGTTTGAAAGATTCACTTCTTCTGTGTTTTTGACGCAGTCTTACTGGTTTTTTCTTACATTCCTGGATTTTCCTGGAAATGTCTGTTTTTAGATTCTCTACAGAAAGGGTTAGGAAACTGATACATACACACATCAGTGTATGTCTGCAAGTAAAAGGCACAGATTGACAATCATTCTGCCTGATAGCTCTGTTTTCATTTTAGAACCAAATGTTTCTCATTACAGCATATACTGCCATTCACTCTGGTATGTCCAAACGCAGCTCCTAGAAGAAAAGGGTTTCCAACTCACTGAATCTTATCATAGATGCTACTCCCTTAGTTGAATGAATGCACAGAGGAGCAGTGAGAATGATACATTTCTTCTGAGTTTTAGACACAGTCTTACTGCTATTCTTATATGCCGGGTTTATAATGGAAATGTATGTTCTTAGATTCTCCCCAGAATGGTATTCTACACTGCTGCTTATACACATCTGTTTATCTCTGTAAGTTGAATGGACACATTGACAACCATTCCATTAGATAGCTCCGTTTTCGTTTTAGAACCAGATGTTTCTCATTACATCATATACTCAAATTCACTCGAGAATGTCCAAACGCAGCTCCTAGAAGAAACGGGTTTCTATCTCGCTGAATGTAAATATAGATGCAACTCCCTTAGTTGAACGAACACACAGCATAGCACTTTGAAAGACACGTTTCTTCTTTATTGTAGACACAGTGTTTCTGTGATTTCTCGTATCCATGGATTTGGGTGGAAATGTTTGCTTTTAGATTCTCCACAGAAAGCGTTTCTAAACTGCTGCATACACACAAAGTTTATCTCTGTATGTTGAATGCAAACATTGACAACCATTCTGTTAGATAGCTCTGTTTTCGTTTTAGAAACAAATGTTTCACATTACAGCATATACTGCCATTCACTCGGGAATGTCCAAATGCAGCTCCTAGAAGAAACTTGTTTCTAACTCGCCGAATCTAAACGTAGATGCAACTCCCTTGGTTGAACAAACACACAACAGTGCACTTTGAAATATGTGTTTCTTCTGTGTTTTAGACGAAGCCTCACTGCTACTGCTTATATGCCAGGAATTTGCTGGAAATGTCTGTTTATAGATTCTCCATAAAAAGGGTTTCTAAAATGCTGCATACACACATCAGTTTACCCCTTTAAGTTGAATGCACACGTTGACAATCATTCTGTTAGTTAGCTCCGTTTGCATTTTAGAACCAGATGATTCTCATTACAGCATATACTCCCATTCACCCGGGAATGTCCAAACACAGCTCCTACAAGAAAGGCGTTTCTAACTCACTGAAACTAAAAATAGATGCAACTTCCTTAGTTGAAAGAACACACAGCAGAATAGTGGGAAAGATACGTTTCTTCTGTGTTTTACATGCAGTCTTACTGCTATTTCTTATATGCTGGGATTTTGCTGGAAACATCTGTTTTTAGATTCTCCACATAAAATGTTTCTGAACTGCAGCATACACACATCAGTTTTACTCTTTAATTTGCATGCACATGTTGACAATCATTCTCTTAGACAGCTGCATTTTATTTTTAAAACCTGATGTTTCTCTTTACAGCATATATTTCCATTCACTTGGGAATGTCTAAATGCAACTCCTTGAAGATGTGTGTTTCTAACTGGCTGAATTGAAACATCGGTGCAATTCCCTTAGTTGAATGAACACACAGCAGAGCAGTTTGAAATATGCGTTTCTTCTGTGTTATAGACACAGTCTTACTGCTATTTCTTATATGCTGGTATTTCGCTGGAAATGTCTGCTTTTAGATTCTCCACAGAAAGTGTTTGTAAACTGCTGCATACACACATCTGCATAACCATCCTGTTAGAAAGCTCCATTTTCACTTTGGATCCAGACATTGCTGATTACAGCATATACTCCCATTCACTCTGGAATGTCCAAACACAACTCCTAGAAGAAACGTGTTTCTAACTCGCTGAATCTAAACATAGAATCAACTCCCTAAGGTGAAAGAACACACAGCAATGCACTTTGAAACATACGTTTCTTCTGTGTTTTAGATGGAGTCATACTGCTATTTCTTATATGTGTGGATTTGGCTGGAAATGTCTGTTTTAGATTCTCCACAGAAAACAGGTTTCTGAACTGCTGCATATATACATCAGTTTAACTCTGTAAGTTGAATGCACGTATTGAAAACCATTCTGTTAGATAAATCCATTTTCGTTTTAGAGACAGAGATTTCTCGTTACAACATATACTCCCATTCACTCCAGAATATCCAAACACTGCTCCTACAAGAAAGGTGTTTCTAACCCGTTGAATGTAAACATGGATGCAACTCGCTAATATGAACGAACACACAACAGAGCAATTTGAAAGATACGTTTCTTCTTTGTTTTAGACACAGACTTACTTCTATTTCTTATATGCCTGGATTTGGCTGGGAATAACTGTTTTTAGAATCTCCACAGAAAGTGTTTCTGAACTGCTTCATACACACATCAGTTTAACTCTGTAAGTTCAATGCACACATTGGCAACCATGCTGTTACATAGCTCCATTTTCGTTTTAGAGCCAGATATTTCTCATTACAGCATATAATCCCATTCACTCTGGAATGTCCAAATGCAGCTCTTAGAAGAAAAGTGTTTCTAACTTGCTGAATCAAAACATAGATGCAAATCCCTAAGGTGAAAGAAAACACAATAGAGTACTTTGAAAGATACGTTTCATCTGTGTTTTAGACGCAGTCTTACTGCTATTACTTATATGCCTGGATTTGGCTGGAAATGCCTGTTTTTAGATTCTCCATATACAGGATTTTCAACTGCAGCATACACACATCAGTTTAACTGTAAGCTGAATGCACATATTGACAACCATTCTATTAGGCAGATCCATTTTCGTTTTAGAGCCTGATATTTCTCAATACAACATATACTCCCATTCATTCTGGAATGTACAAATGCAGCTCCCAGAAGAAACGTGTTTATAACTCGGTGAACCTAAACATAGATGCAACTCCCTACATTGAACGAAAACACAGAAGAGCAGTTTGAAAGATATGTTTCTTCTGTGTTTTAGACGATGTCTTATTGCTATTTCTTATATGCCTGGATTTGGCTGGAAATGTCTGTTTTTAGATTCTGCACAGAAAGGGTTTCTGAACTCCTGCATACACACATCACTTTATCTCTGTAAGTTGAATGCACACGTTGCCAACCATTCTCTTTGATACCTTCATTTTCGTTTTAGAGCCAGATATTTCTCATTACAGCATGTATGCCTATTGACTCTGGAATATCCAAACGCAGCTCCTCGGAGAAACGTGTTTCCTTTTTTTTTTTTTTTTTTACCATTTATTTATTTTATTGCATTTCAGGTTTTGGGGTACATGTGAAGAACATGCAAGATGGTTGCATAGGTACACACGTGGCAGTGTGATTTGCTGCCTTCATCCTCATCATCTACCTCTGGCATCTCTCCCCTTGTTATGTCTCCCCAGCTCCCCAATCCCAACCGTCCCTCCCCTATTTCCCCCCAACTGACCCCACTGTGTAGTGCTCCCCTCCCTGTGTCCATGTGTTCTCATTGTTCAACACCCGCCTATGAGTGAGAACATGCGGTGTTTGATCTGCTCTTCTGTCAGTTTGCTGAGAATGATGGTTTCCAGGTTCATCCATGTCCCAACAAAGGACCCAAACTCATCTTTTTTGATGGCTGCATAATATTCCATGGTGTATATGTGCCACGTAAGTCTATCATCCATGGGCATTTGGGTTGGTTCCAGGTCTTTGCTATTGTAAACAGTGCTGCAATGAACATTTGTGTACACGTGTCCTTATAGTAGAAAGATTTATAATCCTTTGCATATATACCCAGTAATGGGATTACTGGGTCAAATGGAATTTCTATTTCTAGGTCCTTGAGGAATCGCCACACTGTCTTCCACAATGGTTGAACTAATTTACACTCCCACCAACAGTGCAAAAGTGTTCCTATTTCTCCACATCCTCTCCAGCATCTGTTGTCTCCAGATTTTTTAATGATCACCATTCTAACTGGAATGAGATGGTATCTCAATATTGTTTTGATTTGCATTTCTCTGATGACCAGTGATGATGAGCATTTTTTCATATGTTTGTTGGCCTCATGAATGTCTTGTTTTGTAAAGTAACTGTTCATATCCTTTGCCCACTTTTGAATGGGTTGTTAGTTTTTTTCTTCTTAATCTGTTTTAGTTCTTTGTAAATTCTGGATATCAGCACTTTGTCAGATGGGTAAACTGCAAAATTTTTTTCCCATTTTGTTGGTTGCAGATTCACTCTAATGACTGTTTCTTTTGCCGTGCAGAAGCTGTGGAGTTTGATTAGGTCCCATTCGTCTATTTTGACTTTTGTTGTCAATGCTTTTGGTGCTTTAGTCATGAAGTCCTTGCCTACGCCTATGTCCTGAATGGTTTTGCCTAGATTTTTCTTCTTGGGTTTTTATGGCGTTAGGTCTTATGTTTAAGACTTTAATCCATCTGGAGTGAATTTTAGTGTAAAGTGTCACGAAAGGGTCCAGTTTCTGCTTTCTGCACATAGTTAGACAGTTTCCCAACACCTTTTATTAAACAGGGAACCCTTTCCTACTTGCTTATTTTTGTGTGGTTTGTCAAAGATCAGATGGTTATAGACAGTTGTGTTGCCTCTGAGACTTCTGTTCTGTTCCATTGGTTTATATCTCTGTTTTGGTACCAGTACCATGCTGTTTTGATTACTGTAGCGTTGCAGTATAGTTTGAAGTCCTGTAGTGTGATGCCTCCTTCTTTGTTCTTTTTGCTTAGAATTGACTTGGCTATGCAGGCTCTCTTTTGGTTCCATATGAAGTGTACGGTGATTTTTTTCCAGTTCTTTGAAGAAGGTCATTGGTAGCTTGATGGGGATAGCATTGAATCTGTAAATTACTTTGGGCAGTATGGCCATTTTCACGATACTGATTCTTCCTAACCATGAACATGTAATGATTTTCGACCTGTTTGTGTCCTCTCTTATTTCTTTGAGCAGTGGCTTGTAGTTCTCCTTGAAGAGGTCTTCACGTTCCTTGTTAGTTGTATTCCTAGGTATTTTATTCTCTTTGTGGCAATTGTGAATGGAAGTCTGTTCTTGATTTGGCTCTCTTTAAGTCTGTTATTTGTGTATAGGAATTCATGTGATTTTTGCACGTTGATTTTGTATCCTGAGACTTTGCTGAACTTGCTTATCAGTTTCATGAGATTTGCGGCTGAGACGATGGGGTCTTCTAGATATACAATCATGTCATCTACAAACAGACACAATTTGACTTCCTCCTTTCCTATTTGAATACCCTTTATTTCTTTTTCCTGCCTGATTGCTCTGGCTAGAACTTCTAGTACTATATTGAATAGGAGAGGTGAGAGAAGGCATCCTTGTCTAGTGCCACATTTCAAGGGGAAAGCTTCCACTTTTTGCCCATTCAGTATGATATTGGCTGTTGGTTTGTCATAAATAGCTTTTATTATTTTGAGATATGTTCCATCAATACGTAGCTTGTTGACGGTTTTTAGCATAAAGGGCTGTTGAATTTTGTCAAAGGCCTTCTCTGCATCTGCTGAGATAATCATGTGGTTTTTGTCTTTGGTTCTGTTTATGTGGTGAATTACGTTTATAGACTTGCGTATGTTGAAACAGCCTTGAATCCCCAGGATGAAGTCTACTTGATCATGGTGGATAAGCTTTTTGATGTGCTGTTGCAATCGGCTTGTCCGTATTTTATTGAAGATTTTTGCATCTATGTTCATCATGGATATTGGCCTGAAGTTTTCTCTGCCGGGTTTTGGAATCAGGATGATGTTGGTCTCATAAAATGATTTGGGAAGAATTCCCTTTTTTGGCATTGTTTGGAATAGTTTCAGAAGGAATGGTACCAGCTCCTTTTTGTATGTCTGGTAGAATTCAGCTGTGAACCCGTCTGGACCTGGGATTTTTTTGGGTGGTAAGCTCTTAATTGCTGCCTCACTTCAGACCTTGTTATGGGTCTGTTCAGGGTTTCGGCTTCTTCCTGGTTTAGGCTTGGCAGGAGGCAAGTGACCAGCAATTTATCCATTTCTTCCAGGTTTATTAGTTTATGTGCATAGAGTTGTTTGTAATAATCTCTGATGATGGTTTGAATTTCTGTGGAATCTGTGGTGATATCCCCTTTATCGTGTTTTATTGCATCAATTTGGTTATTCTCTCTTTTCTTTTTTATTAATCTGGCTAGTGGTCTGTCTATTTTGTTGATCTTTTCAAACAACAACTCCTGGATTTATTGATTTTTTGAAGGGATTTTCGTGTCTCTATCTTTTTCAGTTCTGCTCTGATCTTAGCTATTTCTTGTCTTCTGCTAGACTTTGAGGTTTTTTGATCTCGCTCCTCTAGCTCTCTCAGTTTTGACGATAGGGTGTCAATTTTTGATCTCTCCTTGCTTCTCATGGGGGCACTTATTGCTATATATTTTGCTCTGGAGACTGCTTTAAATATGTCCCAGAGATTCTGGTATGCTTTGTCTTCATTCTCGTTGGTTTCGAAGAACATCTTTATTTCTGTCTTCATTTCATTGTTTATCCAGTCAACATTCTAGAGCAAGTTGTTCGGTTTCCATGAAGTTGTACGGTTCTGGGTTAGTTTTTGAATTCTGAGTTCTAACTTGATTGCACTGTGGTCTGAGAGGCTTTTTGTTATGATTTCCATTCTTTTGCATTTGCTGTGGAGTGATTTACTCCCAATTATGTGGTCAATTTTAGAGTAGGTTTGATGTGGTGCTGAGAAGAATGTATATTCTGTGGATTTGAGGCAGAGAGTTCTGTAAATGTCTATTAGGTTTCCTTGGTCCAGGCCTGAGTTCAAGTCCTGGATACCCTTGTTAATTTTCTGTGTGGTTGATCTGTCTAATATTGAGAATGGGGTGTTAAAGTCTCCCACTATTATTGTGTGGGAGTCTAAGTCTCTTTGTAAGTCATTAAGAACTTGCGTTATGTATCTGGTTGCTCCTGTATTGGGTGTGTATATATTTAGGATTGTTAGCTCTTTTTGTTGCATTGATCCTTTTACCATTATGTAATGTCCCTCTTTGTCTCTTATGATCTTTGTTGCTTTAAAGTCTAATTTATCAGAGATGAGAATTGCAACTCCTGCTTTTTTTTGCTCTCCATTTGCTTGGTAAACATTCCTCCATCCCTTAATTTTGAGCCTTTTTGTATCCTTGCATGTGAGATGGGTTTCCTGGATACAGCACACTGATGGGTTTTGGCTTTTGCCAGTGTGTGTCTTTTGATTGACACATTTAATCCATTTACATTTAGGGTTAATATTGTTATATGTGAATTTGATACTGCCATTTTGGTGCTAGCTGGGTGTTTTGCCCTTTAGTTGAGCTGGTACTTGTTGTTCCTTTATATGTGTAGAGCCTCTTTCAGGAGCTCCTGTAGAGTTGGCCTGGTGGTTACGAAATCTCTGAGTACTTGCATGTTCCCAAAGGATTTCATTTTTCCTTCACTTATGAAACTTAGTTTGGCTGGATAGGAGATTCTGGGTTGAAAGTTCTTTTCTTTAAGGATGTTGAATATTGGCCCTGACTCTCTTCTGGCTTGTAGGGTTTCTGCTGAGAGATCTGCTGTGAGTCTGATGGGCTTCCCTTTGTGGGTAACCCTACCTTTCTCTCTGGCTGCCCTTAGTATTTTCTCCTTCATTTCAACCCTGGTGAATCTGACGATCATGTGCCTTGGGGTTGCTCTTCTTGACGAATATCTTTGTGGTGTTCTCTGTATTTCCTGGACTTGAATGTTTTCCTGCCTTGCTAGGTTGTGGAAGCTTTCCTGGATAATATCCTGGATAGTACTTTCCAGCTTGGATTCATTGTCTTCGTCGCATTCTGGTACACCTATCAGACGTAGATTAGGTCTTTTCACATAGTCCCACATTTCTTGGAGACTTTGTTTATTCCTCTTTACCCTTTTTTCTCCAGTCTTGCCTTCCCATTTTATTTCATTGGGTTGATCTTCGGCATCTGATATCCTTTCTTCTTTTTGGTCAATTTGGCTGTTGATACTTGTGCATGCTTTGTGAAATTCTTGTGTTGTGTTTTTCAGTTCCATCAATTCACTTATATTCCTTTCTATTTTGTCCATTCTTGTTAGCATTTCGTCAAATCTTTTTTCAAAGTTCTTAGTTTCTTTGCATTGGTTTAGAACATGCTCTTTAAGTTCACAGAAATTTCCTACTACCCACCTTCTGAAGTCTGATTCTGTTATTTCGTCACACTCGTTCTCCCTCCAACCTTGTTCCCTTGCTGGTGAGGAGTTGTGATCCCTTGTAGGAGGAGAGGTGTTCTGGTTTTGGGTGTTTTCATCCTTTTTGCACTGGTTTCTTCCCATCTTTAAGGATTTATCCACCTGTCGACTTTGTAGTTGCTGGCTTTCAGACTGGGTCTCAAATCTTTCAGATTGACATTCTGTTTGTTGATGATGAGGTTATTTCTGTTTCTTGGTTTTCCTTCTGACAGTCTGGCCCCTCTGCTGTAGGTCTACTGAGGTTCACTCCAGGCCCTGCTTGCCTGGGGTTCACCTGCAGCAGCTGCTGAACAGTAAGGGTTGTTAGCAGTTTTCTTCTTCTGCTATCTTTGTCCCAGAAGGATACCCGCCAAGTGTCAATCTGATCTCTCCTTTATGAGGTGGCTCTTTGGATATATAGGGGTGAAGGAGCTGCTTGAGGAGACAGTCTTTCTTTATAGGAGCTTAAATTGTGAGCTGTGGGCTCTGTTGTTCATTCAGTGATGCTGGGCAGGTACGTTTAGGTCTGCTGCAGCAGAACTCATAAACGGCTTTTTGTTCCCAGGTGCTCTGTTCCAGGGATTTAGGGCTTTATCAGTTTCAGTTATGCTGCTGTCCTCTCTTTTTTTTTTTCCTTCATAGCTGCCCTGCCTATCAAGGAGGCAGCCTAGTCACTGTCTGACTGTAAAGGGTTTGCTGAGCTGCTGTGGGCTCCGCCCAGCTGCTGAGTGAACTTCCCTGCAGTCCTGTTTATATGGGTGTAATTAGAACTGCTTTGGCGATGGTGGCCCATCTCTGTTGATGCGGTGTCTCTCTGCAGTGGCGGGTTGCCTTGGCAACGATAGGCTGCCTCATCATTGGCTTACTACCTCCCTGGTGGAGGGCTGCCTCAGTAATGGCGGACGCCCCTCCCCTACAGAGCTGGACCATGCCTGATTCAGCTGTGAAACTCTCAATCCAGAGTTTCTGGTTGCTGTTCTTTTGTGGGGGTGGGACCAGCCAAGCCTGATCACCTGGCTCCCTGCCTCAGAGCCTTTTTAAAGTTCGTGTCCCAGTCGCCTGTTGAAGAGGCACTGGGGTCTGTTTGTTTTCCCCTGTGGCCACTCACTGTACTGGCTTAAACAGCGGCACTGAGGTTTGTGGCACTTTTTTTTTTTTTGCCCTGGAATCTACTGTCCTGGTTCTCTGCTCAGTCCCCTTTTTAAACAGACGAATGGGCAGCTTCCCGTGGCTTCAATCGCCAGCCTAAAGGGCCCCCGGACCGGTGTATTTTGTACACAGAACTGCTGCTCCAAGATGCCAACAAAGCAGCCGCACAGTGCAAAGCAGCGGTGTCGGCCGTCACAGCCTCCCTTGCCAAAACAGCCACGCTGGTGACCTGTGGAGCTCCTCCGCTTGGGAATTTCCTAGTCTGTGGGCAATAAAAATGCTGGGCCCACTCACCCTCTGTGCTTTCACTGGGAGCCGCAATCCTGAGTTGTTCCTAAGCGGCCATCTTGGATCCTCCTCCTTGCTTTCTTTTTTTTTTTTTCCTTCAGAGCTGCCCTGCCCAGCAAGGAGGCAGCCTAGTAACTGTCTGCCTATAGAGGCTTTGCTGAGCTGCTGTGGGCTCTGCTCCACTGCCAAGTGAACTTCCCTGCAGTCCTGTTTATATTGGTGTCGTTTGAACTGCCTCAGCAATGGTGGCCCACCTCTGTATTGGTGGAATCTCTCTGTAATGCGGGTTGCCTCGGTAACGGTGGGCTGCTTCAGCAACGGCGGGTGCCTCGGCAATGGCGGGCTGCCTCAGCATTGGCTCTCTACCTCCTTAGGGTTGAAGTGCCTCAGTAATGGCAGAAGCCCCTCCCCCACAGAGCTGGACCATCCCAGGTTCAGCTGCGCTTGCTGTGAAACTCTCATTCTAGAGAGTTTCTGATTGCTGTTCTTTTGTGGGGGTGGGACCAGCTGAGCCTGATCACCTGGCTCCCTGCCTCAGAGGCTTTTTCCTTTTTTTTTTTTTAAGTTGGTGTTCTAGTCACCTGTTGAAGAGGTGCTGGGATCTGTGTGTTTTCCTGTGCGGTGACTCACTGTGCTGGATTAAACAGTGGCACTGAGATTCGTGGCACTTTTTTTTCCCCTGAAACCTACTGTCCTGGTTTCCTGTTCAGTCCCCTTTTTAAACGGATGAATGGGCGACTTCCTGTTGCTCCAATCACGAGTCAAAAGGGCACCCAGACCAGTGTATTTTGTACAGAGAACTGCTGTGCTGGGGGGCTGAGAAAGCAGCCACGTGGGGCAAAGCAACCAGGCCAGCTGATACAGCTGCACTGGCTGAAACAGCCGGGCTGGCGACCCCTGGGGCTTCTCTGCCTGGGAATCTCCTAGTCTGTGGGCAATAAAAATGCGGCATCCACTTACCCTTGCGCTTTCACTGGGAGCTGCAATCCTGAGCTGTTCCTAAATGGCCATCTTGGATCTGATCCACTGCTGTTTCTTACATGCCTGAATTTGGGTGGAAATGTCTGTTTTTCGATTCTCCACAGAAAGTGTTTCTGAACTGCAGCATACACACATCAATTTAACTCTGTAATTTGAATGCACACATTGACTAGAATTCTGTTAGTTGCCTCCATTTTTCTTTTAGAGCCAAATATTTCTCATTACAGCATATACTCCCATTCACTCTGGAATATCCAAAAGCTGCTCCTAGAAGAAAGGTGTTTCTAACTCCCTGAATCTAAACATAGATGCAACTCCCTAAGGTGAACGAACACACTGTAGAGCAGTTTGACAGATACGTTTCTTCTGTGTTTTAGAGGAAGAATTACTGCTATTTTTTTATATGCTGGGATTTTTCTGGAAATGACTATTTTTAGATTGTCCACTGTAAGGGTTTCTAAAGTACTGTAAACAAACATCAGTTTAACTCTGTAAGTTGAATGATCCCATTGACAATCATCTGTTAGATTTCTCCATTTTCATATTAGAACCAGATGTTTCTCATTAAAGCGTTTACTCACTTTCACTCAAGAATGTCCAAACGCAGCTCCTAGAAGAAATGCGTTTCTAACTCGCTGAATGTAAACATAGATGTAACTCTCTTAGTTGAGCGAACACACAACTGAAGAGTTTGAAAATACATTTCTTCTGTGTTTTAGATGCAGTCTTACTATTTCTTATATGCCTGGGTTTTGCTAGAAATGTCTGTTTTTAGATTCTCCACAGAAAGTGTTGCTAAACTGCTACATACACACATCAATTTATCTTGTTAAGTGGAATGCACACATTGACAAGCATTCAGTTTCATTGATTCATTTTCGTTTTAGAACCAAATGTTTCTCATTACACCATATACTACCATTCCCTCAGGAATGTCCAAGCATAGCTCCTAGAAGAAACAGGTTTATAACTCGCTGAATCTAAACATAGATGAAGCTACATTACTTAAATGAACACAAAGCAGAGCAGTTTGAAAGATATGTTTCTTCTGTCCTTTTGACGCAGTCTTACTGCTATGTCTTATGTGCCCAGATTTTACTGGAAATATCTGTTTCTAGTTTCTCCACAGAAAGGGTTTCTAATCTGCTGCATACACACAACAGTTTAGCTTTGTAAGTTGAATGTACACATTGACAACCCTTCTGTTAAATAGCTCCATTTTCGTTATAGAACCAGATTTTTAAAAATTATGGCATATACTCCCATTCACTGGGGAATGTCCAAACACAACTCCTAGAAGAAACGGGTTTCTAACTCGCTGATTGTAAACATAGATGAAACTCCCTTAATTGAATGAAGACACAGCAGAGCAGATTGAGAGATACATTAATTCTGTGTTTTAAATGCAGTCTTACTGCTATTTCTTATATGCTCGAATTTTGCTGGAAATGTGTCTTTGGATTCACCACAGTAATGGTTTCTAAACTCCTGCATACACACATCAGTTTAACTCTGCAAGTAGAATGCACATGTTGACAATCTTTCTGTTAGAAAGCTCTGTTTTCTTTTTTGTACCAGTTGTTTCTCATTACAGGATATACTCCCATTCACTTGGGAATGTCCCAACGCAGCTCCTAGAAAAAAACGGTTTTCTAACATGCCGAATCTAAACATAGATGCAACTCCCTAAGATGAATGAATCCACAGCAGATCAGTTTGAAAGATACGTTTCTTCAGTGTATTAGACGCAGTCTTACTGCTATTTTTTACATGCAGGAGTTTTGCTGGAAATGTCTGTTTTTAGATTCTCCACAGAATGGGTTTCTAAACTGCTGCATATACACATCAATTTAACTCTAAGTTGAAAGCACACATTATCAACCATTCTGTTAGATAGCTCTGTTTTCGTTTTAAGGCCGGATGTTTCTCATTACAGCATAAATCCCCATTCACTCGGGAACGTCCCAATGCAGCTCCTAGAAGAAAGGGGTTTCTACCTCACTGAATCTAAACATAGATGCAACTCCCTTACTTGAATGACCAGACAGCAGAGCAGTGTGTAAGATATGTTTCTTATGTGTTTCAGACGCAGTCCTACTGCTATTTCTAATATGCCGGTATTTTGCTTTAAATGGCTGTTTTAGATTCTTCACAGAAAGGGTTTCTAAACTGCTGCATGCACAAATCAGCTTAAGTCTGTAAGCTGAATGGAAATATTGAAAAGCATTTTGTTAGAAAGCTCCGTTTTCCTTTTACAACCAGATGTTTCTCATTACAGAATATATTCCCATTCACTCGGGAATGTCCAAACACAGCTTATAGACAAAACAAGTTTCAAACCAGCTGAATCTAAACATAGAGGCAACTCGCACAGTTGAATGAATACACAACAGACCAGTTTGAAAGATATGTTTCTTCTGGGTTTTAGACGCCATCTTATGGCTGTTTCTTGTATGCTGGGATTTTGCTGGGAATGTCTGTTTTTAGATTCTCCACAGAAAGCGTTTTTAAACTCCTGCATACACACATCAGTTTAAGTCTGAATGTTGAATGCACACATTGAGAACCATTCTGTTTGATAGCTTTGTTTTCACTTTAGAACCAGATATTTCTCATTACAGTATATACTCTATACTCCCATTCACTCGGGAATGTCAATAGGGAGCTCGTAGAAGAAATGCGTTTCTAACTCGCTCAATCTAAACATAGAGGCAACTCCCTAGTTGAACGAACACACAGCAGAGCAGTTTGTAAGATACGTTTCTTATGTGTTTTAGATGCAGACTTACTGCTCTTTCTTATATGCTGGCATTTTGCTGCAAATGTCTGTTTTTAGATACTCCACAGTAAGGGTTTCTAAACTGCTGCATACACACATCAGCTTAACTCTGTAAGTTGAATGCACCCATTGACAAACATCCTGTTAAAAAACTCCTTTTTCATTTTAGAAGCAGATATTTTTCATTACAGCATAGAATTCAATTCATCCGGGAATTTCCAAACGCTGCTCCTAGAAGAAACGTGTTTCTAACCTGCTAATTCTAAAGATAGATGGAACTCTCTTAGTTGAACAGCATAGCTGTTTGAAAGATATGTGTCTTCTGAGTTTTAGATGCAGTCTTACTGCTGCTTATTGTATGAAGTGATTTTGCTGAAAATGTATATTTTTAGATAGTCCACTGAAAGGGTTTGCAAATTGCTGCATACAGACATCAGTTTAACTCTGTAAGTTGAATGCAACCTTGACAACCATTCTGTTAGACAGCTCTGTTTTCATTTTAGAATGAGTTGTTTCTCATTACACCATATACTCCCATTCACTTGTGAATGTCCAAATGCAGCTCCTAGAAGAAATGGGTTTCTAACTAGCTGAATCTAAACATAGATGCAACTCCCTTAGTGGAAGGAATAAACAGCAGAGCATTTGAAAGATATGTTTCTTTGGTGTTTTTGACGCAGTGTTACTGCTATTTCTTTTATGCTGGGATTTTGCTGGAAATCTCTGTTTTTAGATTCTCCACAGAAAGGGTTTCTGAACTGTTGCATACACACATGAGTTTAACTCTGTACGTTGAATGCACACACTGATAAACATTCTGTTCTATAGCTCTGATTTCGTTTTAAAACCAGATGTTTCTCATTACAGCATATACTCCCATACACTTGGGAATGTCCAAATGCATCTGCCTGAAGAAACGGGTATCTAATTCGCTAAATCTAAATATAGATGCAACATCCTTAGTTTTTTGAACACACATCAAAGCAGCCTGAAAGGTAAGTTTCTTCTGTGTTTTAGACCTAGTCTTACTGCTATTTCTTATACGCTGGGATTTTGCTGGAAATTTCGGTTTTTAGATTCTCCAATGAAAGGGTTTCTAAACTGCTGCATACACACATGAGTTTAACTCTGTAAGTTGAGTGCACTCATTGACAGCCATTCTTTTAGATAGCTCCGTTTTCGTTTTAGAACCACATGTTTCTCATTACAGCATGTACTCCCTTTCACTTGGGAATGTCCAAACGCAGCTCCTAGAAGAAAAGGGTTTCTAACTCGCTGAATGTAAACATAGATTCAACTCCCTTAGTTGAGTGTACACACAGCAGAGCAGTTTGAAAGATACGTTTCTTCTTTGTTTTAGACACAATCTTATTGCTCTTTTTTATATGCCAGAATTTGGCTGGAAATGTTAGTTTTTAGATTCTCCACCGAGAGGATTTCTAAACTGCTGCATACACACATCAATTTAACTCTGTATGTTGAATACACATATTGACAACCATTCTGTTATATACCTCAGTTTTCATTTTAGAATTAGATATTTCTCTTTACTGCATATAGTCCCATTCACTCGGGAATGTACAAATGCAACTCATAGAAGAAACAGTTTTCTAACTCACTGAATTTAAACATAGATGCAACTCCCTTAGTTGAACGAACACACAGCAGAGCAGTTTGAAAGATACGTTTCTTCTGTGTTTTAAACACAGTCTTACTGCTATTTCTTATATGCCAAGATTTTGCCAAAAATGTCTTCTTTTAGATTCTCCATAGAACGGGTTTCTAAAGTGCTGTGTACACATATCAGTTTAACTCTGTAAGTTGAATGCACACATTGACAACCATTCTGTTAGAGAGCTCCATTTTTGATTTAGAAACAGGTGTTTCTCATTACATCCAATACCCCCATTCACTCAGGAATGTCCAAACGCAGCTCATAGAAGAAATGAGTTTCTGACTCTCTGAATCAAAACATAGATGCAACCCTTTTAGTTGAATGAACAAACAGCAGAGCAGTTTGAAAGATATGTTTCTTCTGTTTTTTAAATGCAATATTAGTGCTATTTCTTATATGCCGGGATTTTGCTGGAAATGTCTGTTTTTAGATTCTCCACAGAAAGGGTTTTTGACTGCTGCATACACACATCAGTTTAACTTTGTAAGTTGAATGCACACATTGACAGCCATTCTTTTATATAGCTGCATTTTCATTTTAGAGCCAGGGGTTTCTCATTGCAGCATATACTAGCATTCCCTCGGGATTGTCCAAATGCAGCTGCTAGAAAAAACGGGATTCTAACTTGCTGAATCTAAACATAGGTGCAAATCCCCATGTTGAATGAACCTGCAGCAGAGCAGTTTGAAAGATACATTTCTTCTGTGTTTTAAACACAGTCTTACTGCTATTTCTCATATGTTGGGATTTTGCTGGAAATGTCTCGGTTTAGATTCTCCACAGAAAGTGTTTCTACACAGCTGCACAAACATCAGTTTAACTCTGTAATTTGAATACACACTTTGACAACTCTTCTGTTAGATAGTTCCATTTTCATTTTAAAATGAAATATTTCTCATTACAGCATAAAATCCCATTCACTCTGGACTGTACAACCGCAGCTCCTATAACAAACGGGTTTCTAACTCGCTGAATCTAAACATAGATGCAACTCCCTTAGTTGAACTAACTCGCAGCAGAGCCGTTTGAAAGATACCTTTCTTCTGTGTTTTAGACACAGTCTTACTGCTATTTCTTATATGCCAGGATTTTGCTGGAAATGCCTGTTTTTAGATTCTCCACTGAAAGGGTTTCTAAACTGCTGCATACACAAATCAGATTAACTCTGTAAGTTCAATACACACATTGAGAACGATTCTGTTAGATAGCTCCGTTTTCCTTTTAGAACCAGATGTTTCTCATTACAAGATATACTCCCATTCACTCAGGAACGTCCAAACGCTGGTCCTTGAAGAAACGAGTTTCTAACTCACTGAATCTAAACAGAGATGTAACTCCCTTAGTTGTATGAACACACAGCAGAGCAGGTTGAAAGATAAGTTTCTTCACTGTTTTTGACGAGTTTTACTGCTTTCTTATATGCTGGAATTTTGCTGGAAATGTCTGTTTTTAGATTCTCCACAGAAAGGGTTTTTGAACTGCTGCACACACAAATCAGTTTAAGTCTGTAAGTTGAATGCAACATTGACAACCATTCTGTTAGATAGCTCCGTTTTCGTTTTAGAACCCGATGTTTCTCATTAGAGCATCTTCTCCCATTCCTTTGGGAGTGTCCAAACGCAGCTCCTAGAATAAATGGGTTTCTAACTTGCAGAATCTAAACATAGATGCAACTCCCTTAGGTGAGCGAACGCACAGCATAGCAGATTGAAAGATACATTTCTTCTGTGTTTTAGATGCTGTTTTTCTGCTATTTCTTATATGCCGGGATTTTGCTGGAAATGTCTGTTTCCAGATTTTCCCCAGAAAGGGTTTTTAGCTGCTGCATACACATATCAGTTTAACCCTGTAAGTTGAATGCAATCCTTCACAACCCTTCTGTTAGATAGCTCCGTTTTCATTTTACAACCAGATATTTATCATTACAGAGTATCCTCCCATTCACTCTGGAATGGTCAAACACAGCTCCTATAAGAAACGGGTTTCCAACTCGCTGAATCTAAATATAGATGCAACTCCTTTAGTTGAAAGAACACACAGCAGGGCACTTTAAAAGATATGTTTCTTCTGTGTTTGAGACGCAGTCATACTGCTATTGCTTATATGCTGGCGTTTTGCTAGAAATGTCTCTTTTTACATTCTCAACAGAAAGGGTTTCTAAATTGTTGCATACAAACATCAGTTTAACTCTGTAAGTAGAATGCACACATTGACAACACTTCTGTTAGATCGTTCCATTTATGTTTTAGAACCATATGTTTTGCATTAAAGCATATACTCCCATTCACTCGGTAATGTCCAAATGCAGCTCCTAGAAGAAACAGGTTTCTAACTCGCTGAATCTAAATACAGATGCAGCTCCCTTAGTTGAACGTAAACACAGCAGAGCAGTTTGAAATATATGTTTCTTCTGTGTTGTAGACGCAGTCTTACTGCTAATTCATATATGCCGGAATTTTTATGGAAATGACTGTTTTTAGATTCTCCATAGAAATGGTTTCTAATATGCTGCATACACACATAAGTTTAACTCTGTAACTTGAATGCACACATTGACAACCATTCTGTTAGATAGCTCCGTTTTCATTTTAGAACCAGATGTTTCTCATTACAGCATATACTCCCATTTAATCAAGAATGTCCAAATGCAGCTCCTAGAAAAAACGTGTTTCTATCTCGCTGAATCTAAACATAGATGCAACTCCTTTAGTTGAAAGAACACACAGCAGAGCACTTTGAAAGATATGTTTCTTCTGTGTTTGAGAAACAGTCTTACTGCTATTGCTTATATGTTGGTGTTTTGCTAGAAATGTCTCTTTTTACATTCTCAACAGAAAGTGTTTCTAAATTGCTGCATACAGACATCAGTTTAACTCTGTAAGTTGAATGCACACCTTGACAACCATAGATATCTCCATTTTCATTTTAGAGCCAGATATTTCTCATCACGGCATATGCTCCCATTCAATCTGGAATGTCCAAACGCAGCTCCTAGAAGAAACATGGTTCTAACTCATTGAATCTGAACATAGATTCAACTGCCTAAGTTAACCGAAGACACAGCAGAGCAATTTGAAAGGTACATTTCTTCTGTGTTTTAGACGAAGTCTTACTGCTATTTCTTATATGCCTGTATTTGGCTGGAAATGTCTGTTTTTAGATTCTCCACAGAAAGGCTTCTGAACTGCTGCATACACACATCAGTTTAACTCTGTCTTTGAATGCACACATTGAGAAACATTCTGTTAGGTACCTCTGCTTTTCGTTTTAGAACCAGATGTTTCTATTACAGCATATACTCCCATTCACTCTGGAATGTCAAAACGCAATTTCTGGAAGAAACGTTTATATCTTGCAGAATCAAAACATAGATACAACTCCCTAAGGTAAATGAACGAACGCACAGCAGAGCAGTTTGAAAGATACGTTTCTTCTGTGTTTTAGATGCAGTCTTACTGCTATTTCTTTTATGCCTGGATTTGGTGGAAATGTCTGTTAGATAGCTCCATTTTCACATTAGAACCAGCTGTTTCTCATTACAGCATATAGTCCCATTCACTCAGCAATGTCCAAGCACAGCTCCTAGAAGAAACGGGCTTCTAACTCGCTGAATCTAAACATAGATGCCAGTCCGTTTGTTTAACGAACAAACAGCGGAGCCGTTTGAATGATACAATTCTTCTGTGTTTTAGACACAGTCTAACTGCTATTTCTTATATGCAGGGATTTTCCTGGAAATGTCTCTTTTTAAATTCTTCACAGAAAGGGTTTCTAAACTGCTGCATACACACATCAGTTTAATTCTGTAATTTGAATGCACACATTGACAACCATTCTGTTAGATAGCTCCATTTTCACATTAGAACCAGATGTTTCTCGTTACAGCATATATCCCATTCACTCGGAAATGTCCAAATGCAGCCCCTAGAAGTAACTAGTTTCTTACTAGCTGATTGAAACAAAGTAGGAAGTCCCTTAGTTTAATTAACACACAGCAGAGCAGTTTGAAATATACGTTTCTTCTGTATTTTAGAGGCCATTTTCTGCTATTTCTTATATGCTGGGATATTCCTGGAAATGTGAGTTTTTAAATTCTCCACAGAAAGCATTTCCATACTGCTGCTTAAACACATCAGTTTAACTTTTTAAGTTGAATGCACACGTTTACAACCATTCTGTTAAATTGCTCCGTTTTCATTTTAGAGCCAGATGTTTCTCATTACAGCATATACTTTCATTCATTCAGAAATGTCCAAACGCAGATCCTAGCCGAAACTGGTTTCTAACTCCCTGAATCTAAACATAGGTGCAACACTCTTAGTTGAACTAACACAGCACCCGGTTTCAAAGGTATGTTTCTTCAGTGTTTTTGATGCAGTCTTAATGCTATGTCTTATGTGCTGGGATTTTGCTGGAAATGCCTGCTTTTAGATTCCCCACAGAAAGGTTTTATAAACTGCTGCATACACACATCAGTTTAACTCTGGAAGATGATTGCACACGTTGGAAACATTCTGTTAGATAGCTCCGTTTTCATTTTAGAAATGGATGTTTCTCATTACAGTGTATACTACCATTCACTCAGGAATCACCAAACACAGCTTCTTGCAGAAACCGTTTTTTATTGTCTGAATCTAAACATAGATGCAACTCCTTTAGTTGAATGAACACACAGTAGAGCAGTTTGAAAGATACATTTCTTTTGTGTTTTAGACGCAGTCTTTCTGCTATTTTTTATATGCTGGGATTTTGCTGGAAATGACTGTTTTTAGATTGCCCACAAAAAGCATTTCTAAACTACTGCATACACACATCAGTTTAACTCTGTAAGTTGAAAGGACCCATTGAAAATAATCTGTTAGATAGCTCTGTTTTCGTTTTAGAACCAGGTGTTTCTAATTACAGCACGTACTCCCATTCACTCAAGAATGTCCAAATGCAGCTCCTAGAAGATACGGTTTTCTAACCCAATGAATCTAAACATAGATGCAACTCCCTTAGTTGAATGAGCACACAGCAGAGCTGTTTGAAAGATATGTTTCTTCTGTGTTTTGGTCGAAGTCTTACTGCTGTTTCTCATATGCCAGGATTTTGCTGGAATTGTCTGCTTTCAGATTCTCCAAAGAAAGTGTCTCTAAACTGCTGCAAACACACATCAGTTTAACCCTGTATGTTGAGTGAACACATTGACAACGATTCTGTTAGAGAAACAGCTAGTTTCTCCAGGGAAAGGGTTTTTAATCTGGTGCATATACATCAGTTTAGATTTGTAAGTTGAATGCACACATTGATAACCCTTCTGTTAGATAGCTCCGTTTTCATTTTAGAATCGGATGTTTTTTGTTGCAGTGTATACTCCCATTCACTGGGGAATGTCCAAACGCAGCTCCTAGAAGAAACGTGTTTCTACTCGCTGATTGTAAACATAGATGAAACTCCCTTAATTGAACGAAGATACAGGAGAGAAGATTGAGAAATATGTTAATTCTGTTTTTTATATGCAGTCTCACTGCTAATTCTTATATGCTGGAATTTTGCTGGAAATGTGTTTTAGATTCTCCACAGTAATGGTTTCTAAACTGCTGCTACACACATAAGTTTAACTCTGTAAATTGAATGCAAACATTGACATCCATTCTGTTAGATAGCTCCGTTTTCATTTTAGAACCAGATGTTTCTCATTACAGTATATAGTCCCTTTATCTCGGGAATGTCCAAAGGCAGCTCCTAGAAGAAATGGTTTTCTAATTCGCTGAATCTAAGCATAGATGCAACTCCTTCAGTTTAACGAACATACAGCAGATCTGTTTGAAAGATATGTTTCTTCAGTGTTTTAGACACAGTCTTACTGCTATTTCTAATATACTGGTGTTTTGCTGGAGATGTTTGTTTTTAGATTCTCCACAGAAAGGGTTTCTAAACTGCTGCATACACAAATCAGTTTAAATCTGTCAGCTGAATGCAAACATTGAAAAGCATTTTGTTGAGGACGATCCAAGGTGGCCATTTAGGAAGAGCTCAGGATTGCAGCTCCCAGTGAAAGCACAGAGGGTGAGTGGACACCGCGTTTTTATTGCCCACACACTAGGAAATTCCCGGGCGGAGGAGCTCCATGGTTGCCAGTGCGGCTGTTTCAGCCAGCGCAGCTCTGCCGGCCAGCGCCGCTGCTTTGCCCCGTGCAGCTGCTTTCTCGGCACCCCGGATCCGCGGTTCTCCATACAAAATACACCGGTCTGGGTGCCCTTTTGGCTGGTGATTGGAGCCATGGGAAGTCGCCCATTTGCCGGTTCAAAAAGGGGACTGAGCAGAAACCAGGACAGTAGATTCCAGGGCAAAAAAAAAAAAAAAAAAGAAAAAGCACCACAAACCTCAGTGCCACTGTTTAAGCCAGCGCAGTGAGTGGCCACAGGGGAAAACAAACAGACCCCGGCGCCTCTTCAACAGGCGACTGGAAAACAAACATAAAAAAGGCTCTGAGGCAGGGAGCCAGGTGATCAGGCTCGCCTGGCCCCACCCCCACAAAAGAACAACAACCAGAAACTCCGGATTGAGACTTTCACAGCAAACGCAGCTGAACCCGGGACGCTCCAGCTCTGTGGGGGAGGGGCGTCCACCACTACCGAGGCAGCCCGCCATTGCCAAGGCAACCCGCCATTGCTGAGGCAGCCCGCCATTGCCAAGGCAACCCACCACAGCAAAGAGACTCCGCCTCAACAGAGGTGGGCCACCATCGCCAAAGCAGTTCTAACTACACCCATATAAACAAGACTGAAGGGAAGTTCACTGGGCAGCGGGGCAGAGCCCACAGCAGCTCAGCAAAGCTGCTATAGGCCAACAGTGAAAAGGCTGCCTCCTTGCTGGGCTGGGCAGGTCTGAAGGAAAAACAAAAAAAGAAGGCGGCAGCATAACGGAAACTCATAAATAAAGCCCTAAATCCCTGGGACAGAGCACCTGGGAACAAAAAGCAGTTTATGAGTTCTGCTGCAGCAGACCTAAATGCACCTGCCCAGCAGCTATGAATGAACAAGAACAGAGCTCACAGCCCACCATTTGAACTCCTATAAAGAAGAGACCATCTCCTCAAGCAGCTCCCTGACCCCTATATATCCAAAAAGACACCACATAAAAGAGAGATCAGATTGACACTAGGCGGGTATCCTTCTGGGACAAAGATAGCAGAAGAAGAAAACTAGTAACAACATTTGCTGTTCAACAGCTGCCTCAGGTGAACCCCAGGCAAGGAGAGCCTGGAGTGAACCTCAGCAGACCTACAGCAGAGAGGCCAGACTGTCAGAAGGAAAACCAAAAAACAGAAATAACCTCATCATCAACAAACAGAATGTCAATCAGAAAGATTTGAGACCCAATCTGAAAGCCAGCAACTACAAAGTCGACAGGTGGATAAATCCTTAAAGATGGGAAGAAACCAGCGGAAAAAGGATGAAAACACCCGAAACCAGAACACCTCTACTCCTAAAAGGGATCACAACTCCTCACCAGCAAGGGAACAAGGTTGGATGCAGAGCGAGTGTGAGGAAATGACAGAATCAGACTTCAGAAGGTGGGTAGCAAGAAACTTCTGTGAACTTAAAGAACATGTTCTAACCAAATGCAAAGAAAATAAGAACTTTGAAAAAAGATTGGATGAAATGCTAACGAATATGGACAAAATAGAAAGGAATATAAGTGAATTGATGGAGCTGAAAAACACAACATGAGAACTTCGTGAAGCATGCACAAGTATCAACAGCCGAATTGACTAAGCAGAAGAAAGGATATCAGAGGTCGAAGATCAACTCAATGAAATAAAAAGGGAAGACAAGACTGGAGAAAAAAAGGGTAAAAAGGAATGTTCAAAGTCTTCAAGAAATGTGGGACTATGTGAAAAGACCTAATCTACGTTTGATAGGCATGCCTGAATGCAACGAAGAGAATAAATCCAAGCTGGAAAATACTCTTCAGGATATTATCCAGGAAAACTTCCCCAACCTAGCATGGCAGGCAAACATTCAGGTCGAGGAAATACAGAGAACACCACAAAGATATTCGTCAAGAAGAGCAACCCCAAGGCACATAATCATCAGATTCACCAGGGTCGAAATGAAGTAGAAAATACTAAGGGCAGCCAGAGAGAAAGGTCGGGTTACCCATAAAGGGAAGCCCATCAGACTCCCAGCAGATCTCTCAGCAGAAACCCGACAAGTCAGAAGAGAATGGGGGCCAATATTCAACATCTTTAAAGAAAAGAACTTTCAACCCAGAATCTCCTATCCAGCCAAACTAAGCTTCATAAGTGAAGGAAAAATAAAATCCTTTGGGAACATGCAAGTACTCAGAGATTTCGTCACCACCAGGCCAGCTCTACAAGAGCTCCTGAAAGAGGCTCTACACATATAAAGGAACAACAAGTACCAGCTCAACTAAAGGGCAAAACAGCCAGCTAGCACCAAAATGGCAGTATCAAATTCACACATAA
>NW_022436961.1:270553-366532 GCF_009761245.1 Sapajus apella
GAGGCAGCAATTAAGAGCTTACCACCCAAAAAAAGCCCCGGTCCAGAGGGATTCACAGCTGAATTCTACCAGACATACAAAGAGGAGCTGGTACCATTTCTTCTGAAACTATTCCAAACAATACAAAAAGAGGGAATTCTTCCCACAACATTTTATGAGACCAACATCATCCTGATTCCAAAACCAGGCAGAGACTCAACAAGAAAAGAAAACTTCAGGCCAATATCCACGATGAACATAGATGCAAAAATCTTCAATAAAATACTGACAAGCCGATTGCAACAGCACATCAAAAGCTTATCCACGATGATCAAGTAGGCTTCATCCCGGGGATGCAAGGCTGGTTCAACATACGCAAGTCTATAAACGTAATTCACCACATAAACAGAACCAAAGACAAAAACCAAGTGATTATCTCAATTGATACAGAGAAGGCCTTTGACAACATTCAACAGCCCTTTATGCTAAAAACCCTCAAAGAGCTAGGTATCGATGGAACGTATCTCAAAATAATAAAAGCTATTTATGACAAACCAACAGCCAATATCATACTGAATGGGCAAAAACTGGAAGCATTCCCCTTGAAATGTGGCACCAGACAAGGATGCCCGCTCTCACCACTGCTATTCAATATAGTATTAGAAGTTCTAGCCAGAGCAATCAGGCAAGAAAAAGAAATAAAGGGCATTCAAATAGGAAAGGAGGAAGTCAAATTGTCTCTATTTGCAGACGACATGTTTGTATATCTAGAAGACCCCATCGTCTCAGCCCCAAACCTCCTGAAACTGATAAGGAATCAGCAAAGTCTCAGGACACAAAATCAATGTGCAAAAATCACATGCATTCCTATACACCAGTAACAGACTTAAAGAGAGCCAAATCAAGAACAAACTTCCATTCACAATTGCCACAAAGAGAATAAAATACCTAGGAATACAACTAACAAGGAATGTAAAGGACCTCTTCAAGGAGAACTACAAGCCACTGCTCAACGAAATAAGAGAGGACACAAACAGATGGAGAAACATCCCATGTTCATGGTTAGGAAGAATCAATATCGTGAAAATGGCCATACTGCCCAAAGTAATTTACAGATTCAATGCTATCCCCATCAAGCTACCAATGACCTTCTTTGCAGAACTGGAAAAAATCACCTTAAACTTCATATGGAACCAAAAGAGAGCCTGCATAGCCAAGTCAATTCTAAGGAAAAAGAACAAAGCAGGGGGCATCACACTACCAGACTTCAAACTATACTACAAGGCTACAGTAATCAAAACAGCATGGTACTGGTACCAAAACAGAGATATAGACCAATGGAACAGAACAGAGGTCTCGGAGGCAACCGAACATATCTACAACCATCTGATCTTTGACAAACCAGACAAAAACAAGCAATGGGGAAAGGATTCCCTGTTCAATAAATGGTGTTGGGAAAGCTGGCTAGCCAGGTGCAGAAAGCAGAAACTGGAACCCTTCCTGACACCTTACACTAAAATTAACTCCAGATGGATTAAAGACTTAAACATAAGACCTAACACCATAAAAACCCTAGAAGAAAATCTAGGCAAAACCATTCAGGACGTAGGTGTAGGCAAGGACTTCATGAACAAAACACCAAAAGCATTAAGAACAAAAGCCAAAATAGACAAATGGGACCTAATCAAACTCCACAGCTTCTGCACAGCAAAAGAAACAATCATTAGGTTGAATCGGCAACCAACAGATTGGGAAAGAAATTTTGCAGTTTACCTATGTGAGAAAGGGCTGATATCCAGAATTTACAAAGAACTAAAACAGATTTACAAGAAAAAAACTAACAAGCCCATTCAAAAGGGGGCAAAGGATATGAACAGACACTTTACAAAAGAAGACATACGTGAGGCCAACAAACTTATGAAAAAATGCTCATCATCACTGGTCATCAGAGAAATGCAAATCAAAACTACATTGAGATACCATCTCACGCCGGTTAGAATCGCGACCATTAAAATATCTGGAGACAACAGATGCTGGTGAGGATGTGGAGAAATAGGAACACTTTTACACTGTTCGTGGGAGTGTAAATTAGTTCACCCATTGTGGAAGACAGTGTGACGATTCCTTAAGGACCTAGAAATAGAAATTCCATTTGACCCAGCAATCCCATTACTGGGTATATATCCAAAGGATTACAAATCGTTCTACTATAAGGACACGTGTACACGAATGTTCATTGCAGCACTGTTTACAATAGCAAAGACCTGGAACCAACCCAAATGCCCATCGACGATAGACTGGATAGGGAAAATGTGGCACATATACACCATGGAATATTATGCAGCCATCAAAAACGATGAGTTTGTGTCCTTTGTAGGGACATGAATGAACCTGGAAACCACCATTCTCAGCAAACTGACACAAGAGCATAAAATGAAACACCACATGTTCTCACTCATAGGCGGGTGTTGAACAATGAGAACACATGGACACAGGGAGGGGAGCACTACACACTGGGGTCAGTTGGGGGGAAATAGGGGAGGGATGGTGGGGGGTGGGAAGCTGGGGAGAGATAGCAAGGGGAGAAATGCCAGATGTAGATTATGGGGAGGAAGGCAGCAAATCACAGTGCCACGTGTGTTCCTATGCAACAATTTTGCATGTTCTTCACATGTACCCCCAAACATTAAATACAATAAAATAAATAAATGGGAAAAAAAGAAAAAAAAAAGAAAAGCAGTTTGTTATGTAGCTTCGTTTTCATTTTACAATCAGCTATTTCTCATTACAGCATATGTTCCCATTCACTCGGGAATGTCCAAACGAAGCTCGTAGACGAAACAGGTTTCTAACTTGCTGAATCTAAACATAGAGGCAACTCCCTCAGTTGAACCAACACACAGCAGAGCAGTTTGAAAAATACGTTGCTTCTGTGTTCTAGACGCAGTCTTACTGCTTTTTCTCATATGCCTGGATTTTGCTGGAAATATCTCTTTCTATATTCGCTGCAGAAAGGATTACTGGACTTCTGCATACACACATCAGCTTATCTGTGTAAGTTGAATGCACAAATTGACCACCATTTTGTTAGATAGCTCTGTTTTCGTTTTAGAACCAGGTGTTTGTCGTTACACGTTATACTCCCATTAACTCGGGAATGTCGAAATGCAGCTACTAGAAGAAACAGATTTCTAACTCACTGAATCTAAACATCAATGCAACTCCCTTAGTTCAAAGAACACACAGCAGAGCAGTTTGAAAAATATGTCGCTTCTCTGTTCTAGAAGCAGTCTTACTGCTATTTCTCATATGCCAGGATTTTGCTGGAAATGTCTGTTTTTAGATTCTCCATAGAAAATGTTTCTAAACTGCTGCATAGACACATCAGTTTAACTCTGTAAGTTGAATGCACACATTGACAGATATTCTGTTTAATAGCTCCGTTTTCGTTTTAGAACCAGATGTTTCTCACTACAATATATAGTCCGTTTCACTGAAGAATGCCAAACCCAGCTCCTAGAAGACACTGTTTTCTAATCCGCTGAATCTAAACATAGATACACCTTTCTCAGTTGAACGAACGCACAGAAGAGCAGTTTGAAAGTTTCGTTTCTTTTGTGTTTTAGACACAATCTTACTGCTATCTTGTATGCCAGGATTTTGCTGGAAGTGCCTGTTTTTAGATTCTCCACAGATAGGGTTTCTAAACTGCTGCATACACACATCAGTTTAACTCGGCAAGTTGAATGCACACATTGACAACCATTCTGTTAGATAGATCCGTTTTTGTTTTACAAACAGATGTTTCTCATTACACTATATATTCCCATTCACAAGGAATGTCCAAACACAGTTCCTAGAAGAAACGAGTTTCTAACTCGCTGAATAAAAACATAGATACAACTCCCTTAGTTGAACGAACACACAGCAGAGCAGTTTGAAAGATACGTTTCTTCTGTGGTTTAGATGGAGTCTAACTGCTATTTCTCATATGTCAGGATTTTGCTGGAAATGTCTGTTTTTAGATTCTCCACCGACAGGGTTTCTAAACACCTGCATAGACACATCAGTTTGCCTCTGTAAGATGATTGCACACATGGAGGAACATTCTGTTAGATAGCTTCATTTTCGTTTTAGAACGAGATGTTTTCCATTAAAGCACATACCCCTATTCACTCGGGAATGAGCAAACACAGCTCCTAGCAGAAACAGTTTCTAACTGGCTGAATCAGAACATAGATGCAACTCCCTTCGTTGAACTAACACACAGCAGAGCAATTTGAAAGATAAGTTTCTTCTGTGTTTTAGACGCAGTCTTACTGCTATTACCTATATGCCAGGATGTTGCTGAAAATGTTTGTTTTTAGATTCTCCACAGATAAAGATGGTAAACTGCTGCATACACATATCAGTTTCACTCTGTAAGTTGAATGCACACTTTGAGAACCAATCAGTTAGATAGCTCCCGGTCCGTTTTAGAAACAGATGTTTCTCATTAGAGCATATATTCCCATTTACTCGGGAATGTCCAAATGCAGCACCTGAGAAAACGGGTTTCTATCTCGCTTAATCTAAATATAGATACAACTCCCTTAGTTGAACGAACACACAGCAGAGCAGTTTGAAAGATATGTTCCATCTTTGTTTTTGACGCAGTCTTACTGCTATTTCTTATATGCCATGATTTTGCTGGAAATGTCTGTTTTTAGATTCTCCACAGAAAGTGTTCCTAAACTGCTACATACACATCAATATAACTCTCTAAGTTGAATGCACACATTGACAACCATTCTGTTAGATAGCTCCAGTTTCACATTAGAACCAGGTGTTTCTCATTACAGCATATACTCCCATTCACCCAGGAATGTCCAAGCACTGCTCCTAGAAGAAACATGTTTCTAACTCGCTGAATCTAAGCATAGATGCCAGTACCTTAGTTTAACGAAAACACAGCAGAGATGTTTGAAAGATACGTTTCTAAACTGCTGCATAAACACATCAGTTTAACTCTGTAAATTGAATGCACACATTGACAACCATTCTGTTAGATAGCTCCATTTTCATTTTAGAACCAGATGTTTCTCATTACAGCATATTTGTCCATTGTCTTGGGAATATCGAAACGCAGCTCCTAGAAGAAACGGTTCTCTAACTCACTAAATCTAAACATAGATGCAACTCCCTTAGTTGAAGGAACACAGAGCAGAGCAGTTTGAAAGATACACTTCTTCTGTGTTTTAGACACAATCCTACTGCTATTTCTTATGTGCTGGGGTTCTGCTGGAAATGTCTGTTTTTAGACTCCCCACAGAAAGAGTCTCTGCTGCAAACACACATCAGTTTGACTCTGTACGTTGAATGCACACATTGACAACCATTGTGTTACATGGCTTCATTTTTGTTTTAAAACAAGATGTCTCTCATTACAGCATATACTCCCATTCACTCGGGAATGTCCAAACGCAGTTCCTAGAAGAAACGGGTTTCTAACTCACTGAATCTAAACATAGATGCAACTGCCTTAGTTGAACGAACACACAGCAGAGTATTTTGAAATATACGTTTCTTCTGTGTTTTAGACACAAGTCGTACCGCTATTTCTTTATTTTCTTTTTATTTTATTTTATTGCATTTTAGGTTTTGGGGTACATGTGAAGAACATGCAAGATTTTTTCATAGGCACACACATGGCAATGTGATTGCTGTCTTCCTCCCTTTACCTATATCTGGCATTTCTTTCCAAGCTCTCTCTTCCCAGCTCCCCACCCCCCGATGTCCCTCCCTTATTTTCCCCAACAGAACCCAGTGTGTAGTGCTCCTCTCCCTGTGTCCATGTGTTTTCATTGTTCAACACCTGCCTATGAGTGAGAAAATGTGCTGTTTGATTTTCTGTTCTTGTGTCATTTTGTTGAGAATTATGGTTTCCAGGTTCATCCATGTCCCTACGAAGGACCCAAACTCATCGTTTTTGATGGCTGCATAATATTCCATGATGTATATGTGCCACATTTTCCCTGTCCAGTCTATCATCGATGTGCATTTGGGTTGGTTCCAGGTCTTTGCTATTGTAAACAGTGCTGCAATGAACATTCGTGTGCACGTGCCCTTATAGAAGAACAATTTATAATCCTTTGGATGTGTACCCAGTAATGGCATGGCTGGGTCAAATGGAATTTCTCTTTCTAGGTCCTTGAGGAATCGCTACACTCTCTTCCACAATGGTTGAAGTAATTTACACTCCCACCAACAGTGTAAAAGTGTTCCTATTTCTCCACATCTTTTCCAGTCTCTTTTGTCTCCAGAAATTTTAATCATCAGCATTATAATTAGCGTTAAATGGTATCTCAACGTAGTTTTGATTTGCATTTCTCTGATGACCAGTGATGATGAGCATTTTTTCATAAGTTTGTTGGCCTCATGTATGTCTTCTTTTGTAAAGTGTCTGTTCATATCCTTTGCCCACTTTTGAATGGGCTTGTTAGTTTTTTTCTTGTAAATCTGTTTTAGTTCTTTGTAAATTCTGGATATCAGCCCTTTGTCAGATGGGTAAAGTGGAAAAATTTTTTCCCATTCTGTTGGTGCTGATTCACTCAACTGGCGTTTCTTTTGCCATGCAGAATCTGTGGAGTTCGATTTGGTTCCATTTGTCTATTTTGTCTTGTGTTGCCAGTGTTTTTGGTGTTTTGGTCATGAAGTCCTTGCCTACACCTATGTCGTGAATGGTTTTTCCTAGATTTTCTTCTAGGGCTTTTATGGTGTTAGGTCTTATGTTTAAGTGTTTAATCCATCTGGAGTTAATTTTAGTGTAAGGTGTCAGAAAGGGGTTCAGTTTCTGCTTTCTGCACATGGCTAGCGAGCTTTCCCAACACCGTTTGTTAAACTGGGGATCCTTTCCCCATTGTTTGTTTTTGTCTGGTTTGTCAAAGATCAGATGGTTGTAGATATGTTGTGTTGCCTCTGAGGCCACTGTTCTGTTCCATTGGCCTATATCTCTGTTTTGGTACCAGTACCATGCTATTTTGATTACTGTAGCCTTGTAGTATAGCTTGAAGTCCGGTAGTGTGATGCCTCCTGCTTTGTTCTTTTTGCTTAGAATTGACTTGGTTATTTGGGCTGTCTTTTGATTCCTTATGAAGTTTAAAGCATTTTTTTTCGAGTTCTGTGAGGAAGGTCATTGGTAGCTTGATGGGGATAGTGTTGAATCTGTAAATTATTTTGGGCAGTATGGCCATTTTCAGTATATTGATTCTTGCTAACCATGAACATGAAGTGTTTCTCCACCTTATTTCGTTGAGTAGTGGTTTGTAGTGCTCCTTGAAGTGGTCCTTTATGTTCCTTGTTCGTTGTATTCCTAGATACTTTATTCTCTTTCTGGCAATTGTGAATGGCAGTTCATTCTTGATTTGGCTCTCTGTGTGTTTGTTATTGGTGTATAGGAATGCATGTGATTTTGGCCCGTTGACTTTTTATCCTGAGACTTTGCTGAAGTCTCTTATCAGTTTCAGGAGATTTTGGGCTGAGACAGTGGAGTCTTCTAGATACACAATGATATCGTCTGCAAAGAGAGACAATTTGACTTCCTCCTTTTGTATTTCAATACCATTATTTCTTTTTCTTGCCTGATTGTTCTGGCTAGAACTTCCAGTACTATATTGACTAGAAGTGGTGAGGGGGGACATCCTTGTCTAGTGCCAGAATTCAGAGGAAATGCTTCCAGTTTCTGCCCATTCAGTATGATATTCACTGTTGGTTTGTCGTAAATAGCTTTTATTATTTTGAGATACATTCCGTCATTACCTAGTTTATTGAGAGTTTTTAGCATAAAGGGCTGTTGAATTTTGTCAAAGGCATTCTCGGCATCTGCTGAGATAATCATGTGGTTTTTTTCTTTGGTTCTGTTTATGTGGTGAATTACATTTATAGACTTGCGTATGTTGAACCAGCCTTGCATCTCCAGGATGAAGCCTACTTGTTCATGGTGGATAAGCTTTTTGATGTGCTTGCAATTGGCTTGCCAGTATTTTAATGAAGATTTTTGCATCTACGTTCACCATGGATATTGGCCTGAAGTTTTCTTTTCTGGTTGAGTCTCTGCCGCGTTTTGGTATCAGGATGATGTTGATCTCATAAAATGATTTGGGAAGAATTCCCTCTTTTTGGATTATTTAGAATAGTTTCAGAAGAAATGGTACCAGCTCCTTTTTGTATGTCTGGTAGAATTCAGCTGTGAATCCCTCTGGACCGGGGCTTTTTTTGGGTGGTAGGTTCTTAATTGCTGCCTCAACTTCAGACTTTGTTATGGGTCTGTCCAGGGTTTTGGCTTCTTCCTGGTTTAGGCTTGGGAGGAGGCAAGTCTCCAGGAATTTATCTATTTCCCCCAGGCTTACTAGTTCATGTGCATAGGGTTGTTTGTAATAATCTCTGATGATGGTTTGAATTTCTGTGGAATCTGTGGTGATATCCCCTTTATTGTTTTTTATTGCATCAATTTGGTTGTTCTCTCTTTTCTTTTTTATTAATCTGGCTAGTTGTCTGTCCATTTTTTTGATCTTTTCAAAAAACCAGCTCCTGGATTTATTGATTTTTTGAAGGGTTTTTTGTGTCTCTATCTCTTTCAGTTCTGCTCTGATCTTAGCTATTTCTTGTCTTCTCCTAGATTTTGAGTTCTTTTGATCTTGCTTCTCTAGCTAAGACGACAGGTGTCAGTTTTACATCTCTCTTTGCTTCTGATGTGGTCACGTATTGCTATATATTTTCCTCTAGAGACTGCTTTAAATGTGTCCCAGAGATTCTGGTATATTCTGTCTTCATTCTCGTTGGTTTCAAAGAACATCTTTATTTCTGCCTTCATTTCATTGTTTATCCAGTCAACATTCAAGAGCAAGTTGTTCAATTTCCATGAAGCTATGCGGTTTTGAGTTAGTTTTTGAATTCTAAGTTCTAGCTTGATTGCACTGTGGTCTGAGAGACTGTTTGTTATGATTTCCATTCTTTTGCATTTGCTGAGGAGTGATTTACTCCCAATTTTGTGGTCAATTTTAAAGTAGGTGTAATGTGGTGCAAAGAGGAATGTATATTCTGTGGATTTGGGGTGGAGAGTTCTGTAAATGTCTATTAGGTTTGCTTGTTGCAGGTCTGAGTTCAAGTCCTGGATATCCTTGTTAATTTTCTGTCTGGTTGATCTGTCTAATGTTGACAATGTGGTGTTAAAGTCTCCCACTATTATTGTGTGGGAGTCTAAGTCTCTTTGTAATTCATTAAGACCTTTCTTATGTATCTGGGTGCTCCTGTATTGGGTGCGTATATATTTAGGATCATTAGCTCTTCTTGTTGCATTGATCCTTTTACCATTATGTAATGTCCTTCTTTGTCTCTTTTGATCCTTGTTCCTTTAAAATCCATTTTTTCAGAGATGAGAATTGCAACTCCTGCTTTTTCTTTTGCTCTCCATTTGCTTGGTAAGTTTTTCTCCATCCTTTTATTTTGATCCTTTGTGTATCATTTCATGTGAGATGGGTCTCCTGGATACAGCACACCAATGGGTTTTGGCTTTTTATCCAATTTGCCAGTCTGTGTCTTTTGTTTTGGCCATTTAGTCCATTTACATTTAGGGTTAATATTGTTATATGTGAATTCGATACTGCCATTTTGGTGCTAGCTGGCTGTTTTGCCCATTAGTTGATGCAGATTCTTCATTGTGTTGATGCTCTTTATCATGTGGCATGTTTTTGGTGTGGTTGGTATTGGTTGTTCCTTTCTATGTGTAGAACCTCTTTCAGGAGTGCTTGTAAAGCAGGCCTGGTGGTGAAGAAACCTTTGAGTCCTTGCTTGTTTATAAAGGATTTTATTTTTCCTTCACTTATGAAGCTTAGTTTGATTGGATATGAAATTCAGGGTTGAAAGTTCTTTTCTTTAAGGATGTTGAATATTGGCCCCCATTCTCTTCTGGCTTGTAGGATTTCTGATGAGAGATCTGCTGTGAGGCTGATGGTCTTTCCTTTGGGGGTAACCCGACATTTCTCTCTGGCTGCCCTTAGCATTTTCTCCTTCATATCAACCTTAGTGAATTTGACGATTATGTGGCTTGGGGTTGCTCTTCTTGAGGAATATATTTGTGGTGTTCTCTGTATATCCTGGACTTGAATATTGGCCTGCCTTGCTTGGTTGGGGAAGTTTTCCTGGATAATATCCTGAAGAGTATTTTCCAGCTTGGGCTCATTCTCTTCATCGCATTCCGGTACACCTATCGAACGTAGATTAGGTCTTTTCACACAGTCCCACATTTCTTGGAGACTTCCTTTTTACCCTCTTTTCTCTAACTGTGCCTTCTCATTTTATTTCATTGAATTGATCTTCGACCCCTGATATTCTTTCTTCTCCTTGGTCAATTCGGCTGTTGAAACGTACATCCTTCGTGAAGTTCTCGTGTTGTGTTTTTCAGCTCCGTCAAGTCACTTACATTCCTCTCTAAGTTGTCCATTCTCGTTAGCATTTCTTCAAATCTTTTTTCAAGGTCCTTATTTTTTTTTGCATTGGGTTAGAACGTGTTCTTTTAGTTCACAGAAGTTTCTTACTACCCTCTTTCTGAAGCCTGATTCTGTCATTTCATCACTCTCATTCTCCATCCAACCTTGTTCCTTTGCTGGTGAGTAGTTATGATCCCTTGTAGGAGAAGAGCTGTTCTTGTTTAGGGTGTTTTCATCCTTTTTGCGCTGGTTTCTTCCCATCTTTATGGATTTATCCACCTGTCGTCTTTGTAGTTGCTGACTTTCAGAATGGGTCTCAGAATGGACATTCTATTTGTTTGTGAAGATGTTATTTTTGTTTCTTAGTTTTCCTTGTAACAGTCTGGCCCCTCTGCTGTAGGACTGCTGAGGTCCACTCCAGTCCCGGCTTGCCTGGGGATCACCTGTAGCAGCTGCAGAACAGTAAGGGTTGCTACCAGTTTCTTCTGCTGCTATCTTTGTCCCAGAAAGATACCTGCTAAATGTCAGTCTGATCTCTCCTTTATGAGGTGACTCTTTGGATATACAGGGGTCAGGGAGTTGCTTGAGGAGACAGTCTGTCCTTTATAGCAGCTCAAGTGCTGAGCTGTGAGCTCCATTGTTCATTCAGAGCTGCTGCGAAAGTACATTAAGATCTGCTGCAGCAGAACTCATAAACCGCTTTTTGTTCCCAGGTGCTCTGTCCCAGGGAGTTAGGGCTTTAATTATAAGTTTCCATTGTGCTGCTGCCATTTCATTTTCAGGGTTGCCCTGCCCAGCAAGGAGGCAGCCTAGTCACTGTCTGTCTGCAGAGGCTTTGTGGGGCTGCTGTGGGCTCCGCCCAACTACCAGGTTAACTTCTCTGCAATCCTGTTTATATGGGTGTAGTTAGAACTGCCTCTGCAATGATTACCCCCCTCTGTATTGGTGGTCTCTCTCTGTAATGGCAGGCTGCTTTGGCAATGTCAGGCAGCCTCAGCAATGGCAGACAACCACTGTAGTGGTGGAGTGCCTTGTTAACGGCGGATGACCCTCCCCCACAGAGCTGGAATGTCTTGCATTCAGCTGTGCTTGCTGTGAAACTCTCAATCCAGAGGGTTTCTGATTGCTGTTCTTTTTGTGAGGGTGGAACCAGCCTAGCCTGATCATCTGGCTGCCTTCTTCAGGACATATTTTTCTTTTTTAGTTGAACGGTAGACTCTATCCCAGATGTTCCATTTGGTGCTGGGATCTGTGTGACTTCCCCTGTGGTTACTCTGCACCAGCTTAAACAGTGGTGCTGAGATGCATGGTACATTTTTTTTGCCCAGGAATCCCCTGAACTGGCTCCCTGTTCAGTCCCCTCTTTAATCAGATGAATGGGCGACTTCCCGGGGCTCCAATCACCAGCCAAAAGGCACCTGGAACAGCGTATTTTGTACATAGAACTGCCAGCCAGGGCGTAGACGAAGCAGTAGCGATGGACAAAGTAGCTGCGCTGACCAGAACAATCGCGAGGGCCAAAACAGCTGCGCTGGGAATCCGCAGGGTTCCTCTGGCTGGGAACCTCCAGGTCAATTGGCAATAAAAATGTGGTGTCTACTCACTCTCTGCGATTTCACTGAGAGCTACAACTCCGAGCTGTTCCTAAATGGCCATCTTGGATGTTCCCCCTTACTGCTATTTCTTAGATGCCGGGTTTTTGCTGGAAGTGTCTGTTTTTAGATTCTCCACAGAAAGGGTTTCTAAACTGCTGCATACACACAACAGTTTAAACCTGTAACTTAAATGCACACATTGACAACCATTAAATTAAATAGCTCTGTTTTCGTTATAAAACCAGACGTTTCCCATTACAGTATACACTCCTATTCACTCAGGAAAGTCCAAACACAGCTCCTAGAAGAAACGGGTTTCTAAGTCACTGAATCTAAACAGAGATGCAACTCCCTTAGTTGAACGAACACACAGAAGAGCAGTTTGAAAGATAATGTTTCTTCTGTGTTTTAGGCACAGTCTTACTGCTATTTCACTCCATGTTGAATTCACACATTGACAACTATTCGGTTAGATAGCTCCGTTTTCATTTTGGAAGCAGATGTTACTCATTAGAGCATATACTCCCATTCACTCTGGAATGTCCATACACAGCTCCTAGAAGAAAGGTGTTCATGTTTCGCTGACTCTAAACATAGATGTAACTCCCTAAGGTGAGCAAACACCAACCACAGTAGTTTCAAAGATTTGTTTCTTCTGTGTTTAGTTGCAACTCCATAAGGTGAACAAACACACAGCAGAGCAGTTCGAAAGATGTGTTTCTTCTGTTTTGGAAGCAGTCTTACTGCTATTTCTTATGTACCTGGATTTCGCTTTTAATGTCTATTTTTGGATTCTCCACAGAAGTGGTATCTGAATTGCTGCATACGCACAACAGTTTAACTCTGTAAGTTGAAAGTACACATTGACAACCATAGATAGCTCCGTTTTCATTTAGAGCCAAACGTTTCTCATTACAGCATATGTTCCCATTCATTCCAGAATGTCCAAACGCAGCTCCTAGAAGAAACCTCTGTCTAACTCCCTGAATCTGAACATAGATGCAACTCCCTAAGATGAATGAACACACACCAGAGTAATTTGAAAGATATATTTGTTCTGTGTTTTTGACACAGTCTTACTGCTATTTCTTATATGCTTGTATTTGATTGGAAATGTCTGTTTTTAAATTCTCCACAGAAAGAGTTTCTGAACTGCTGCATACACATATCAGTTTAACTCTGTCCTTTGAATGCACACATTGACAACCATTCTGTTAGGTATGTCCGTTTTCCTATTAGACACAGATATTTCTCATTGCATCATATAGTTTCATTCACTCTGGATGGTCAAAACGGATCTCCTAAAAGAAAGGTGTTTCTAACTCGCTGAATCTAAACATAGATGTAACTTCCTAAGGTGAATGAACACACAGCTGAGCAGTTTGAAATATACATTTCTTCTGTGTTTTAGATACAGTCTTACTGCTATATCTTATATGCCAGTATTTAGCTGGAAAAGTCTGTTTTTAGATTCTCTACAGAAAGGGTTTCTAAACTGCTTCAGTACACACATCAGTTTAACTCTGTAAGTTGAATGTACACATTGACAACCATTCTGTTAGATAGCTCTGATTTCGTTTTAGAGCCAGATATTTGTAAGTACAACATATACTCCCATTCACTCTGGAATGTATAAACGCAGCTCCTGGAAGAAATGTGTTTCTAAATCGCTGAATCTATATGTAGATGCAACTCCCTAAGTTGAACGAACACACAGTAGAGCAGCTTGAAAGATACGTTTCTGCTGTGTTTTAGATACAGTTCTACTGCTATTTCTTATATGCCTGGATTTGGCTGGAAATGTCTGTTTTTAGATTATCTGCAGGAAGGATTTCTGAACTCATACATACACAAATCAGTTTAACTCTGTAAGTTGAATGCACACATTGACCACCATTCTGTTAGATAGCTCCGTTTTTGTTTTAGAGCCAGATATTTTTCATTACAGCATATAATCCCATTCACACTGGAATATCCAAATGGTGCTACTAGAAGAAAGGTGTTTCTAACTAGCTGAATCTGAACATACATGCAACTCCCTAAGATGAACTAACACACAGCAAAGCAGGCTGAAAGATACGTTTCTTCTGTGTTTTAGACGCCATCTTACTGCTATTTTTTATATGCCTGGATTTGGCTGGAAATGCCTGTTTTTAGATTCTCCACAGAAAGGGTTTCTGAACTGCTGCATACACACATCAGTTTATCTCTGTGAGTTGAATGCACACATTGACAATCATTCTGTTAGATAGCTCCATTTTCGTTTTAGAGCCAGATATTTTTCATTACATCATATACTCCCATTCACTCTGGAATATCCAAACGCTGCTCCTAGAGGAAAGGTCTTTCTAACTCGCTGAATATTAACATATATGCAACTCCCTAAGGTAAACGAACACACAGCAGAGCAGTTACAAAGATAAGTTTCTTCTGTGTTTTAGACACAGTCTTACTACTATTTCTTATATGCCTCAATTTGGCTGGAATTGTCTGTTTTTAGATTCTACAAAGAAAGGGTTTCTGAACTGCCGCATACACACATCAGTTTAATTCTGTAAGTTGAATGCACACATTGTCAACCATTCTGCTAGATAACTCCGTTTTCGTTTTAGAGCCATGTATTTCTCATTACAGCATATAATCCCATTCACTCTGGAATATCCAAACGCTGCTCCTAGAAGAAAGGTCTTTCTAACTCGCTGAATCTAAACGTAGATGCAGCTTCCTAATGTGAACGAACACCCAGCAGAGCAGTTTGAATGATATGTTTCTTCTGTGCTTTAGACGCCGTCTTTCTGCTATTTCTTATATGCCTGGATTTGGCAGGAAATGTCTTTTTTTTGGATTCAGCACAGAAAGGGTTTCTGAACTGCCACATACACACATCAGTTTGACTCTGTAGGTTGAATGCACACATTGACAACCAATATGTTAGATAGCTCTGTTTTCCTTTTAGAGCTAGATATTTCTCATTCCAGCATATACTCCCATTCACTCTGGAATATCCAAACGCTGCTCCTAGAAGAAAGTTCTTTATAACTCACTGAATCTAAACATAGATGCAGCTCCCTAAGGTGAACGAACACGCAGGAGACGTATGACAAATGTGTTTGTTCTGTGTATTAGATGCAGTCTTATTGCTATTTCTTATATGCCTGGATTTGGCTGGAAATATCTGTTTTGGATTCTCCACAGAAAGGGTTTCTGAACTACTGCATACACACATCAGTTTAATTTTGTAAGTTGAAAGCACACATTGACAACCATTCTCTTATATAGCTCCATTTTCATTTTAGAGCCAGATATTTTTCATTACAGCTTATATTCCCATTCACTCTGGAATATCTAAACCCTGCTCCTAGAAGAAAGGTCTTTCTAACTCACTTAATCTAAAAATAAATGCAACTCCCTAAGGTGAACGAACACACAGCAGGGCAGTTTGAAGGATACGTTTCTTCTGTGTTTTAGACACAGTCTTACCGCTATTTCTCATATGCCTTGATTTGGCTGGAAATATCTGTTTTTAGATTCTCCACAGAAATGGCTTCTTATCTGCTGAATACGCACATCAGTTTAGCTCTGTAAGTTGAATTTACACATTGACAACCGTTCTGTTGTATAGCTTCATTTTCCTTTTTCGAGTCAGATATTTCTCATTACAGCATATATGCCCATTCACTCTGCAATCATACTGCTATTTCTTATATGCCGGTACTTTGCTAGAAATGTCTGTTTTTAGATTCTCCACGGGAAGGGTTTCTAAAATGCTGCATACACATATCAGTTTAACTCTGTAAGTTGATTGCAACACAACGAAAACCACTCTCTTAGATAATTTCATTTTCGTTTTAGAACCAGATGTTTCTTTTTACAGCCTATACCACCATTCCCTTGGGGATATCTGAACGCAGCTCTTAGAAAAAGCGGGTTTCTGAATTGCTGAATGTAAACATAGATGCAACTCCCTCAGTTGAACTAACACACAGCAGAGCACTTTGAATAATACGTTTCTTCTGTGTTTTAGATGTAGTCTTAATGTTATTTCTTAAATGCAAAGATTTTGATGGAAATGTCTGTTTTTAGGTTCTCTGCAGAAATGGTTTCTAAATGCTGCATACACACATCAGTTTAACTCTGTAAGTTTACTGCACACATTGACAACCATTCTGTTGGTTGCTCCACTTCATTTTAGGAACATATGTTTCTCATTATAGAATATACTCCCATTTACTCGTGAATGTCCAAACGCAGCTACCAGAAGAAACAGGTTTCTAACGCACTGAATCGAAACATAGATGCAACTCCCTTAGGTGAACAAACAAACAGCATAGTACTTTGAAAGATACGTTTCTTCCGTGTTATAGATGCAGTCTTAAGGTTATTTTTTATATGCCGGAATTTTGCTGGAAATATCTGTTTTTAGATTATAAACTGAAAGCATTTCTGAACTGCTGCATAGACGCATCAGTTTAACCCTGTATGTTGAATGCACACATTTACAACCATTCTGTTAGATATCTATGTTTTGGCTTTAGATCCAGAATTTTCTTTTTACAGCCTGTAGTCCCATTCTCTCCGGAATGTCCAAACGCAACTCCTAGAAGAAATGGGTTTCTAACTCGCTGAATCTTAACATGGTTACAACTCCCTTAGTTGAATGAGCACACAGCAGAGCAGTTTGAAAGATACGTTTCTTCTGTGTTTTATGTGCAGTCTTATTGCTAATTGTTATATGCAGGGATTTTGCTGGAAATGTCTGTTTTCATATCCTCCACAGAAAAGGTTTCTGAACGGCTGCATACACACATCTCTTTAGCTCTGTAAGTTGAATGCCCACATTGACAACCATTCTGTTAGAACTCCAATTTCGTTTTAGAACCAGATGATTCTCATTAGATCATATACTCCCATTCACTCGGGAATGTCCAAACACAGCACCTAGAAGAAACGGATTTCTAACTCACTCAATCTAAACATAGATGCAACCCCCTTAGTTGAACAAAAACCCACAGACCAGTTTGAAGGATGTGTTTCTTTTGTGTTGTAGACAGTCTTTCTGGTATTTCTTATATGCCAGGATTTTGCTGAAAATGTCTGTTTTTAGATTCTCCTCAGAAAAGGTTTATGAACTGCTGTACACACTTATCAGTCTAACTCTGTATGTTCAATGCACACATTGACAACCATTCTGTTAGATAGTTGTTATCATTTTAGATACAGATGTTTCTCATTACAGGATATACTCCCATTCTCTCGGGAATGTCCAAACGCAGCTTTTAGAATAAACGGGTTTCTAACTCGCTGAATCTAAAAATAGATGGAACACGTTTGTTGAACAAACACATAGCAGAGCAGTTTTACAGATATGTTTCTTCTGTGTTTTATGGGCAGTCTTATTGCTATTTATTACATGCCAGGATTTTGCTGGAAATGTATCTTTTTAGATCCTCCACAGAAAGGGTTTCTAAACTGCTTCATACACACTTCCATTTAACTCTTTCAGCTGAGTGCACACATTGAAAGCGATTCTGTTAGATAGCTGCGTTTTCATTTTAGAACCAGATGTTTCTCATTACAGCCTATAGTCCCATTCACTTGGGAATGTACAAACCCAGCTTCTAGAAAAACGGGTTTCTAACTTTGAATCTGAATGTAGATGCAACTCCTTTTGTTGAAGGAACACACAGAAGAGCAGTTTGAAAGATACGTTTCTTCTGTGTTTTAGACTCAGTCATACTGTGATTTTTATAGCCACGATTTTGCTGGAAATGTCTGTTTTTAGATTATCCACAGAAAGGGTTTGTAAACTGCTGCATAGACACATCCATTTATAATTTTCAGTTGCTTGCAGATATTGCCAACCATTCTGTAGATAGCTCCGTTTTCATTTTAGAACCAGGTATTTCTTATTACAGCATATACACCCATTCATTCGATAATGGCCAAAGGCAGTTCCTAGAATAAACGGGTTTCTAACTCGCTGAATCTAATCATATATGCAACTCCCTTAGTTGAACGAACACACAGCAGAGCAGTTTGAAAGATACGTTTCTTCTGTGTTTTAGACGTAGTCTTACTGCTATTTCTTATATTCCAGGATTTTGCTGGAAATGTCTGTTTTTAGAATATCCACAGAAAGGGTTTCTAAACTTCAGCATACACAAATTAGCTTAATTCCATAAGTTGAATGCACACATTGACAACCATTCTGTTAGATAGTTTCATTTTCATTTTAGAACCAGATATTACTCATTACAACATACACTCCCATTCACTTGGGAATGTCCAAACACAGCTCCTGGGAGAAATGATTTTCTAACTCGATGAGTCTAAATGTAGATGCAACTCCCTTAGTTGAACGAACACAAAGAAGAGCAGTTTGAAAGATACGTTTCTTCTGTGTTTTAAATGCAGTCTTAATGCTATTTCTTATATGCCAGGACTTTGCTGGGAATGTCTCTTTTTAAATTCTCGACAGAAAGGATTTCTAAAGTGCTGCATACACACATCAGTTTAACTCTGTAAGTTGAATGCACACATTGACAACCACTCTGTTAGATAGATTCGTTTTCATTTTAGAACCAGATGTTTCTCATTACAGAATATACTCCCATTCACTCAGGAATGTCCAAACGCAGCTCCTAGAGGAAACAGGTTCTGAAATTGCAGAACATAAACATTGATGCAACTCCCTTAGTTGAACGAACACACAGCAGAGCCGTTTGAGAGATACGTTTCTTCGGTGTTTTAGGTGCAGGCTTGCTTTTATTTCTTAAATGCAGGAATTTTGCTGGAAATGTCTGTTTTTAGATTCTCCACAGAAAGGGTTTCTAAACTGCTGCATACACACATCAATTTAACTCTGTAAGTTGAATACACATTGACAAACATTCTGTTAGATGGATTGCTTTTTGATTTAGAACCAGATGTTTCTCATTACAGCATATATTCCCATTATCTCAGGAATGTCCAAATGATGCTCCTAGAAAATAGAGGTTTCTAACTCGCTGAAGCTAAACATAGATACAAAACCCTTAGTTGAACGAACACCCTGCAGAGAGTTTGAAAGATATGTTTTTTCTGTGTTTTCAACGCAGTCTTACTGCTTTTTCTTATATGCCAGGATTTTATTGGAAATGTCTGTTTTTAGATTCTGCTCAGAAAGTGTCTCTTAACTGCTGCATACACACATTCGTTTAACTCTGTAAGTTGAATGCACACATGTACAACCATTTTGTTATATAGCTTCTTTTTCGTTTTAGTGCCAGATGTTTCTCATTACAGCATACTGGCCCATTGACTCGGGAATGTCCAAACTCAGCTCCTAGAAGAAACGGGTTTCTATCTTGCTGAATCTATACATCCATGCAACTCCTGTAGGTGAATGAACACACAGCAGAGCAGTTTGAAAGATATGTATCTCCTCTGTTTCACGTTCAGTCTTACTGGTATTTCTTATATGCCAGGATTTGGCTGGAAATATATGTTTATAGATTCTCCACCAAAAGATTTTCTAAACTGCTACATACCACATCAGTTTAACTCTGTATGTTGAATGCACACCGTAACAACTATTCTGTTAGTTGGCTTTGTTATCGTTTTAAAACAACATGTCTCTTTTTACTGCATATACTCCCATTCACTCAGGAAGGTACAAACCCAGCTCCAAGAAAAAACGGGTTTCTAATTCGCTGAATCTAAACACAGGTGCAACTTCCTTTTTTGAATGAACACACAGCAGAGCAATTTGAAAGATACGTTTCTAGTGTGTTTTAGGCATAGTCGCACTGCTATTTCTTATATGTCAGGATTTTGCTTGAAACATCTGTTTTTAGATTCTCCACAGAAAGGATTTCTAAACTGCTGCATACACACATCAGTTTAACTCTGTAAGTTGAATGGGCACATTGACAACCTTTCTGTTACATAGCTCCGTTTTCATTTTAGAGCCATATATTTCTCATTACAACATATACTCCCATTCACTGTGGAATATCCAATCACTACTCCTAGAAGAAAGATGTTTCTAACTCGCTGAATCTAAACATAGATGCAACTCCCTTTAGTTAACGAACACACAGCAGAGCAGCTTGAAAGATACGTTTCTTCTGTGTTTTAGACGCAGTCTTAATGATATTACTCATATGCCTATATGTGCCTGGAAACGTTTCTTTATATATTCTCCACAGAAAATGTTTCTGAACTGCTGTATACACACATCAGTATACTTCTGTGAGTTGAATGCACGCATTGACAACCATTCTGCTAGATAGCTACATTTTCCTTTTAGAGCCAGATATTTCTCATTACAGAATATCCTCCCATTCACTCAGGAATGTCCAAAGGCAGCTCCTACATGAAAGGTGTTTCTAACGCACTGTATCTAAACATAGATGCAACTCCCTAAGGTGAGCGAACACACAGCATAGTAGTTTGAAAGATACATTTCTTCTCTGTTTTAGATGCTTCTTACTGATATTTCTTATATGCCTGGATTTGGCTGGAAATGTCTGTTTTTAGATTCTCCACAGAAAGTGTTACTGAACTGCTGCATACACACATCAGTTTAACTCTGTAAGTTGAATGCACACATTGAAAACCAATCTGTGAGATAGTTCCGTTTTACTTTTAGAGCCAGATATTTCTCATTACAGCCTATACTTATATTCACTCTGGAATGTCCAAACGCAGCTCCTGGGAGTATCGTGTTTCTAACTCGCTGCATGTAAATGAAGCTGCAAATCGCTAAGGTAAACGAACACACAATTGAGCAGTTTGAATGATATGTTTCTTCTGTGTTTTAGATGCAGACTTCCTGCTATTTCTTATATTCCTGGAAAACTCTTTTTTAGATTCTCCACAGAAAGGGTTTCTGAACTGCTGCATACACACATCAGTTTAACTTTGTAAGGTAATACACACATTGACAACCATACTGTTAGAATGCTCCATTTTCCTTTTGGAGCCAGATATTTCTCATTACAGCTTATCCTCCCATTCACTCTGGAATGTCCAAATGCAGCTCCAAAAAGAAATGTGTTTCTAACTCGCTATATCTAAACATAGGTGCAACTCCCAAAGGTGAACAAACACACAGCAGAGCTGTTTTAAAGACACGTTTCTTCTTTGTTTTAGATGCTATCGTACTGTTATTTCTTATAGGCCTGTATTTGGCTGGAAATATCAGTTGTTAGATTCTCCAAAGAAAGGGTTTCTGAACTGCTGCATACACACATCCGTTTAATTCTGTAAGTTGAATGCGTACATTGATAACCATTGCGTTAGATAGCTCTGTTTTCATTTTAGAGCCAGGTATTGCTCATTACAACATATACTCCTATTCACTCTGGAATATCCAAAAGCTGCTCCTAGAAGAAAGGCATTTCTAACTTGCTCAATCTAAACATAGATGCAACTCCCTAAGGTGAACGAACACCCAACAGAGCAGTTGGAAAGATACGTTTCTTCTGTGTTTTAGACGCAGTCTTACTGCTATTTCTTATATGCCTGGATGTGGCTGGAAATATCTGTTTTTAGATTCTCCACAGAAAGGATTTCTGAACTGCTGCATACACACATCAGTTTAACACTGTAAGTTGAATGCAATCATTGACAACCATTCTGTAAGATAGCTCCGTTTTCCTTTTAGAGCCAGGTATTTCTCATTACAGCTTACCCTCCATTCACTCTGGAATGTTCAAAGGCAGCTCCTAGAATAAATGTGTTTGTAACTAACTGAATCTAAACATAGATGCAACTACATGAGGTGAATGAACATACAGCAGAGCAGTTTTAAAGATACGATTCTTCAGTGTTTTAGACGCAATCTTACTGCTATTTCTTATAGACCTGGATTTGTCTGGAAATGTCTGTTTTTAGATTCTCCACAGAAAGGGTTTCTGAACTGCTGCATACACACAGCACTTTAACTCTGTAAGTTGAATGCACACATTGATAACCATTCTGTTAGATAGCTCCATTTTCATTTTAGAGCCAGATATTTCTCATTACAACATATACTCCCATCCACTCTGGAATATCCAAACGTTGCTCCTAAAAGCAAGGCGTTTCTAACTCTCTGAATCTAAACATAGGAGCAATTCCCTAAGGTGAACGAACACACAGCAGACCAGATTGAAAGATACGTTTCTTCTGTGTTTTAGATGCAGTCTTAACTTCTATTTCTTATATGCCTGTATTGGCTGGAAAGGTCTGTTTTTAGATTCTCCACAGAAAGGGTTTCTGAACTGCTGCATACCCACATCAGTTTAGATCTGTAACTTGAATGCAAATATTGACAACCGCTTGGTTAAATAGCTCCGTTTTCATTTTAGATCCAGATATTTCTCATTGAAACCTACACTGCTGTTCGCTCTGCAATGTGCAAACACAGCTGCTAGAACAGAAATGTTTCTAACTCGCTGAATCTAAACATTGATGCAACTCTCTAAGGTGAACGAACACACAGCAGAGCAGTTTGAAAGATACGTTTCTTCTGTGTTTTAGATGCCGTCTTACTGTTATTTCTTATATGCCTTGATTTGGCTGGAAATGTCTGTTTTTACATTTTCCACAGAAAGGGTTTCTGAACTGCTGCATACACACATCAGTTTAACTCTGTAAGCTGAATGCACACATTGACAACCCTTCTGTTAGATAGCTCCGTTTTCGTTTTAGAGTCAGATATTTCTCATTACAGCATATGCTCCCATTCACCCTGTAATATCCCAATGCTGCTCCTAGAAGAAAAGTGTTTCTAATTCGCTGAATCCAAACGTAGATGCAACTTTCTAAGATGAAAGAACACACAGCAAGGCTGTTTGAAAAATACGTTTCTTCTTTCTTTTTGACGCAGTCATACTGCTATTTCTATATGCCTGGATTTGGCTGGAAATGGCTGGTTTTAGATTCTCCACAGAAAGCGTTTCTGAACTGCAGCATACACACATCAGTTTAACTCTGTAAGTTGAATGCACACGTTGACAACCATTCTGTTAGATAGCTCCATTATCCTTTGAGAGCCAGGTGTTTCTCATTACAGCATATACTCCCATTCACTCTGGAATGTCCAAATGCAGGTCATAGAAGAAACGTGTTTCTAGCTCACTGAATCTAAACATAGATGCAACACTGTAAGGTGAATGAACACACAACTGAGTTGTTTAAAAGATACGTTTCTTCTGTGTTTTAGACACAGTCCTGCTGCAATTTCTTACACGACTGGATTTGGCTGGAAATGTCTCTTTTTAGTTTCTCCAAAGAAAGGATTTCTGAACTGCTGCATATACAGATGAATTTAACTCTGTGCACAGAATGCACACATTGACAACCGTTCTATTACATAGCTCCATTTTAGTTTTAGAGCCAGATATTTCTCATTACAGCATATACTCCCATTCACTCTGGAATGTCCAAATGCAACTCCTAGAAGAAACCTGTTTATATCTCGATGAATTTAAACATGGATGCAACTCCCTAAGGTGTAGGAACACCAAGTACAGTAGTTTCAAAGATAAGTTTCTTATAAGTTTTAGATGCAGTCTTACTGTTGTTTCCTGTATGCTGGATTGGACTTGAAATGTCTGTTTTTAGAGTCTACACAGAAGAAATTTCTGAACTCCTGCATACACAGATCAGTTTAACTCTGTAAGTTGAATGCACACATTGACAACCATTCTGTTAGATTGTTCCATTTTCGTTTTAGAGTCAAATATTTCTGATTACAGCCTATACTCCCATTCACCCTGGAATGTCCAAATGTATCTCCTAGTTGAAACGTGTTTCTAACTCGCTGAATCTAAACATAGATCCAACCCTCTAAGGTGAACAAGCACACAGCAGAGCAGTTTCAAAGACACATTCCTTCTGTTTTAAACACAGTCTTACTACTATTTCTTATGTGCCTGGATTTGGCTGTAAATGTTTATTTTTAGATTCTCCACAGAAAGGGTTTTCTTAACTCCTGCATTCACACATCAGTTTTGCTCTGTAAGGTCAATGAACAGATTGACAACCATTCGGTTAAATGGCTCCGTTTTCCTTTTAGAGTCACATATTTCTCACTACAGCATACAATTTGATTCACTCTGGAATGTGGAAACGCAGCTCCTAGAAGAAACGTGTTTCTAACTCGTGGAATCTAAACATAGATGCAATGCCCTAAGGTGAACGAACATACAGCAAAGCAGTTTGAAAGATACGTTTCTTCTGTGTTTTAGACGCAGTCTTAGTGCGATTTCTTGTATGCCTGGATTTGGCTGAAAATGTCTGTTTTTATATTCTCCACAGACAGGGTTTCTGAACTGCTGCATACACACGTCAGTTTAACTCTGTTAGTTGAATGCACACATTAACAACCATTCTGTTAGTTAGCTCCGTTTCCGTTTTAGAGCCTGATATTTCTCATTACGGCATATATTCCCATTCACACTGGAATATCCAAACGCTGGTCCTAGAAGTAAGGTGTTTCTAACTTGCAGAATCTAAATATACATGCAAATTCTTAAGGTGTACGAACACACAGCAGAGCAGTTTGAAAGATACGTTTCTGCTGTGTTTTAGACTCAATTTTCTTGCTATTTGTCATATGCCTGGATATGGTTGAAAATGTCTGTTTTTAGATTCTCCACAGAAAGGATTTCTTTTCTTTTTCCATTTATTTATTTTATTGCATTTTAGGTTTTGGGATACATGTGAAGAACATGCAAGATTGTTGCATAGGTACACACGTGACAGTGTGATTTGCTGCCTTTCTCCCCATCACCTACATCCGACATCTCTCCCCTTGTTATCACTTCCCAGCTCCCCACACCTCCAACGTCCCTCCCCGATTTCCCCCCAACTGACCCCAGTGTGTAGTGCTCCCCTCCCTGTGTCCATGTGTTCTCATTGTTCAACACCCGCCTATGAGTGAAAACATGCGGTGTTTGATCTTCTGCTCTTCTGTCAGTTTGCTGAGAATGATGGTTTCCAGGTTCATCCATGTCCCTACAAAGGACACAAACTGATCTTTTTAGATGGCTGCATAATATTCCATGGTGTATATGTGCCACATTTTCCCTGTTCAGTCTTTCATCGATGGGCATTTGGGTCGATTCCAGGTCTTTGCTATTGTAAACAGTGCTGCAATGAATATTCGTGTGCACGTGTCCTTATAGTAGAACGATTCGTAATCCTTTGGATATATACCCAGTAATGGGATTGCTGGGTCAAATGGAATTTCTATTTCTAGGTCCTTGAGGCATCGCCACACTGTCTTCCACAATGGTTCAACTAATTTACACTCCCACCAACAGTGCAAAACTGTTCCTTTTCTCCACATCCTCTCCAGCATCTGTTGTCTCCAAATTTTTTAATGATTTCCATTCTAACTGGCGTGAGATGGTATCTCAATGTTGTTTTGATTTGCATTTCTCTGATGACCAGTGATGATGAGCATTTTTTCATATGTTTGTTGGCCTCATGTATGTCTTCTTCTGTAAAGTATCTGTTCATATCCTTTGCCTACTTTTGAATGGGCTTGTTAGTTTTTTTCTGGTAAATCTGTTTTAGTTCTTTGTAAATTCTGGATATCAGCCCTTTGTCAGATGGGTAAACAGCAAAATTTTTTCTCATTCTGTTGGTTGCCGATTCACTCTAATGAGTGTTTCTTTTGCTGTGCAGAAGCTGTGAAGTTTGATTAGGTCCCATTTGTCTATTTTGGCTTTTGTTGTCAATGCTTTTGGTGTTTTGGTCATGAAGTCCTTGCCTACGCCTATGTCCTGAATTGTTTTTCCTAGATTTTCTTCTAGGGTTTTTATGGTGTTAGGTTTTACGTTTAAGTCTTTAATCCATCTGGAGTTAATTTTAGTGTAATGTGTCATGAAGGGGTCCAGTTTTTCTTTCTGCACATGGCTAGCCAGTTTTCCCAACACCATTTATTAAACAGGTAATCCTTTCCCCATTGCTTGTTTTTGTCTGGTTTGTCAAAGGTCAGATGGTTGTAGATATGTTGTGTTGCTTCCAAGATCTGTGTACTGTTCCGTTGGTCTATATCTCTGTTTTGGTACCAGTACCATGCTGTTTTGATTACTGTAGCCTTGTATTATAGTTTGAAGTCCCGTAGTGTGACGCCTCCCACTTTGTTCTTTTTCCTTAGAATTGACTTGGCTATGCGGGCTCTCTTTTGGTTCCATATGAACTTTAAGGTGGTTTTTTCCAGTTCTGTAAAGAAGGTCCTTGGTAGCTTGATGGGGATAGCATTGAATCTGTAAATTACTTTGGGCAGTATGGCCATTTTCACGATATTAATTCTTGCTAACCATGAACATGGAATGTTTCTCCATCTGTTTGCGTCCTCTCTTATTTCTTTGAGCAGTGGCTTGTAGTTCTCCTTGAAGAGGTCCTTTACGTTCCTTGTTAGTTGTATTCCTAGGTATTTTATTCTCTTTGTAGCAATTGTGAATGGAAGTTTGCTCTTGATTTGGTTCTCTTTAAGTATGTTGTTGGTGTATAGGAATGCATGTAATTTTTGCACATTGATTTTGTGTCCTGAGGCTTTGCTGAAGTTGTTTATCAGTTTCAGGAGATTTGAGGCTGAGGTGATGGTGTATTCTATATATATAATCATGTCGTCTGCAAATAGAGACAATTTGACTTCCTTCTTTCCTATTTTAATGCCCTTTATTTCTTTTTCTTGCCTGATTGTTCTGGCTAGAACTTCTAGTACTATATTGAATAGAAGTGGTAAGAGAGGGCATCCTTCTCTAGCGCAACATTTCAAGGGGAATGATTCCAGTTTTTGCCCATTTAGTATGATATTGTCTGTTGGTTTGTCATAAATAGCTTTTATTATTTTGAGATACGTTCCATCATTACCTAGCTTATTGAGGGTTTTTAGCATAAATGGCTGTTGAATTTTGTCAAAGGCCTTCTCTGCATCAATTGAGATAATCATGTGGTTTTTGTCTTTGGCTCTGTTTATGTGGTGAATTACGTTTATAGACTTGCATATGTTGAACCAGCCTTGCATCCCTGGGATGAAGCCTACTTGATCAAGGAGGATAAGCTTTTTGATGTGCTGTTGCAATCGGCTTGTCAGTATTTTATTGAAGATTTTTCATCTATGTTCACCATGGATATTGGCCTGAAGTTTTCTTTTCTTGTTGAGTCTCTGCCGGGTTTTGGAATCAGGATGATATTGATCTCATAGAATGATTGGGAAGAATTCTGTCTTTTTGTATTGCTTGGAATCGTTTCAGAAAGAATGGTACCAGCTCCTCTTTGTATGTCTCGTAGAATGCGGCTGTGATACCATCTGGACCTGGGCTTTTTTTGGGTGGTAAGCTCTTAATTGCTGCCTCAACTTCAGACCTTGTTATGGGTCTGTTCAGGGTTTCGGCTTCTTCCTGGTTTTGGCTTGGGAGGAGGCAAGTGTCCAAGAATTTATCCATTTCTTCCAGGTTTACTATTTTATGTGCATAGAGTTGTTTGCAATAATCTTTGATCATGCTTTGAATTTCTGTGTAATTTGTTGTGATATCCCCTTTATCATTTTTTATGGCATCAATTTGGTTATTCTCTGTTTTCTTTTTTATTAATCTGGCTAGTGGTCTGTCTATTTTGTTGATCTTTTTAAAAAAACCAGCTCCTGGATTTATTGATTTTTTGAAGGGTTTTTTGTGTCTCTATCTCCTTCAGTTCTGCTCTGATCTTAGCTATTTCTTGTCTTCTGCTAGACTTTGAGTTTTTTTTATCTTGTTCCTCTAGCTCTTTCAGTTTTGACATTAGGGTATCAATTTTTTATCTCTCCGTGCTTCTCATGTGGGCACTTATTGCTGTATATTTCCCTCTAGAGACTGCTTTAAATGTGTCCCTGAGATTCTGTTGTGTTTTCATTCTCGCTGGTTTCGAGGAACATCTTTATTTCTGTCTTCATTTCATTGTTTATCCAGTCAACGTTCAAGAGCAAGTTGTTCAGTTTCCATGAAGCTGTGTGGTTCTGAGTTAGTTTTTGAATTCTGAGCTAACTTGATTGCACTGTGGTCTGAGAGACTGTTTGCTAGGATTTCCGTTCTTTTGCATTTGCTGAGGAGTGATTTGTTTCCAATTATGTGGTCAATTTTAGAGTAGGTGTGATGTGGTGCTGAGAATGTATATTCTTTGGATTTGGGGTGGAGAGTTCTGTAAATGCCTATTAGGGTTTCTTGGTCCAGTCCTGAGTTCAAGTTCTGGATATCCTTGTTAATTTTCTGTCTGGTTGATCTGTCTAATAATGACAATGGTGTGTTAATGTCTCCCACTGTAATTGTGTGGGTGTCTAAGTCTCTATGTAAGTCATTAAGAACTTGCCTTATGTATCTAGGTGCTCCTGTATTGGGTGCGTATATATTTAGGATCGTTAACTCTTCTTATTGCATTGATCCTTTTACCATTATGTAATGTCCCTCTTGGTCTCTTTTGATCTTTGTTGCTTTATAGTCTAATTTATCAGAGAAGAGAATTGCAACTCCTGTTTTTTTTTGTTCTCCATTGGCTTGGTAAGTCTTCCTCCATCCCTTTATTTTGAGCCTTTGTGTATCCTTGCATGTGAGATGGGTTTCCTGGATACAGCACAGCGACAGGTTTTGTCTTTTTATCCAATTTGCCAGTCTGTGTCTTTTGATTGGGGCATTTAGTCCATTTACATTTAGGGTTAATATTGTTATTTGTGAATGTGATACTGCCATTTTGGTGCTAGCTGGCTGTTTTGCCCATTAGTTGATGCAGATTCTTCATTTTGTTGATTCTCCTTACCATTTGGCATGTTTTTGGAGTGGTTGGTAGTGGTTTTTCCTTTATATACATAGAGCCTCTTTCAGAAGGTAAAGCTGGCCTGGTGTTGATGAAATCTCTGAGTACTTGCGTGTTCACAATGGATTTTATTTTTTCTTCACTTATGAACCTTAGTTTGGCTGGATAGGAGATTCTGGGTTGAAAGTTCTTTTCTTTAAGGATGTTGAATATTGGCCCCCACTCTCTTCTGGCTTGTAGGGTTTCTGCTGAGAGATCTGCTGTGAGTCTGATGGGCTTCCCTTTATGGGTAACCCGACCTTTCTCTCTGGCTGCCCTTAGTATTTTCTCCTTCATTTCAACCCTGGTGAATCTGACGATTATGTGCCTTGGGGTTGCTCTTCTTGAGGAATATCTTTGTGGTGTTCTCTGTATTTCCTGGACTTGAATGTTTGCCTGCCTTGCTAGGTTGGGGAAGTTTACCTGGATAATATCCTGAAGAGTATTTTCCAGCTTGGATTCATTCTCTTCATCACATTCAGGTACGCCTATCAATTGTAGATTAGGTCTTTTCACATAGTCCCACATTTCTTGGAGACTTTGTTCATTCCTTTTCACCCTTTTTTTCTCTATTTTTGCCTTCCTGTTTTATTTCATTGAGTTGATCTTGGACCTCTGATATCCTTTCTTCTGCTTCGTCAGTTTGGCTGTTGATAGTTGTGCATGCTTCGTGAAGTTCTCGTGTTGCATTTTTCACCTCCATCAATTCACTTATATTGCTTTCTTTTTTTTCCCCCATTTATTTATTTTATTGCATTTTACATTTTGGGGTACATGTGAAGAACATGCAAAATTGTTGCATAGGAACACACGTGGCAGTGTGATTTGCTGCCTTCCTCCCCATCACCTACATCTGGCATTTCTCCCCTTGCTATCTCTCCCCAGCTTCCCACCCCCCACCCTCCCTCCCCTATTTCCCCTCAACTGACCCCAGTGTGTAGTGCTCCCCTCCCTGTGTCCATGTGTTCTCATTGTTCAACACCCGCCTATGAGTGAGAACATGCAGTGTTTGATCTTCTGCTCTTCTGTCAGTTTGCTGAGAATGATGGTTTCCAGGTTCATCCATGTCCCTACAAAGGACCCAAACTCATCGTTTCTGATGGCTGCATAATATTCCATGGTGTATATGTGCCACATTTTCCCTATCCAGTCTATCGTCGATGGGCATTTGGGTTGGTTCCAGGTCTTTGCTATTGTAAACAGTGCTGCAATGAACATTCGTGTACACGTGTCCTTATAGTAGAACGATTTGTAATCCTTTGGATATATACCCAGTAATGGGATTGCTGGGTCAAATGGAATTTCTATTTCTAGGTCCTTGAGGAATCGCCACACTGTCTTCCACAATGGTTGCACTAATTTACACTCCCACCAACAGTGCAAAAGTGTTCCTATTTCTCCACATCCTCTCCAGCATCTGTTGTCTCCAGATTTTTTAATGATCGCCATTCTAACCGGCGTGAGATGGTATCTCAGTGTAGATGATTGTATATCTAGAAGGCCCCATCGTCTCAGCCCCAAACCTCCTGAAACTGATAAGCAAGTTCAGCAAAGTCTCAGGATACAAAATCAATGTGCAAAAATCACATGTATTCCTATACACCAGTAACAGACTTAAAGAGAGCCAAATCAAGAACAAACTTCCATTCACAATTGCCACAAAGAGAATAAAATACCTAGGAATACAACTAACAAGGAATGTAAAGGACCTCTTCAAGGAGAACTACAAGCCACTGCTCAACGAAATAAGAGAGGACACAAACAGATGGAGAAACATCCCATGTTCATGGTTAGGAAGAATCAATATCGTGAAAATGGCCATACTGCCCAAAGTAATTTACAGATTCAATGCTATTGCTTTCTATTTTGTCCATTCTCATTAGCATTTCATCAAATCTTTTATCAAGGTCCTCAGTTTCTTTGCATTGCGTTAGAACATGTTCTTTAAGTTCACAGAAATTTCTTACTACCCACCTTCTGAAGTCTGATTCTGTCATTTCATAACACTCTTTCTCCATCCAACCTTGTTCCCTTGCTGGTGAGGAATTGTGATCCCTTTTAGGAGGAGAGGTGTTCTGGTTTCGGGTGTTTTCATCCTTTTTGCGCTGATTTCTTCCCATCTTTATGGATTTATCCATCTGTCGTCTTTGTAGTTGCTGGCTTTCAGATTGTGTCTCTGAGTGACATTCTGTTTGTTGATGATGAGGTTATTTCCGTTTCTTGGTTTTCCTTCTGGCAGTATGGGCCCTCTGCTGTAGGTCTGCTGAGGTCCACTCCAGGCCCTGCTTGCCTGGGAATTACCTGCAGCAGCTGCTGAGCAGTAAGGGTTGTTACCAGTTTTCTTCTTTTGCTATGTTAGTCCCAGAAGGATACCCGCCTAGTGTCAATCTGATCTCTCCTTTATGAGGTGGCTCTTTGGATATATAGGGGTCAGGGAGCTGCTTGGGGAGACGGTCTCTTCTTTATAGGAGCTCAAATGCTGAGCTGTGAGCTCCGTTGTTCATTCAGAGCTGCTGGGCAGGTACTTTTAGATCTGCTACAGCAAAACTCATAAACCGCTTTTTGTTCCCAGGTGCTCTGTCCCAGGGATTTAGGGCTTTATGAGTTTCCGATATGCTGCTGCCTTTTTTTTTCCTTCAGAGCTGCCCTGCCCAGCAAGCAGGCAGCCTAGTCACTGTCTGCCTGTAGAGGCTTTGCTGAGCTGCTGTGAACGCCGCCCAGCTGCTGAATGAACTTCCCTGCAGTCCTGTTTATATGGGTGTAGTAAGAACTGCCTCAGCCATGGTGGCGTCGATCTGTTAAGGCAGAGTCTGTCTGCAGAGGTGGGTTGCCTTGGCAACAGCGGGCTGCCTCAGCATTGGCTGACTACCTCCGTAGTGATGGGCTGCCTCTGTAATGGCAGACGTCCCTCTCCCACAGAGGTGGACCATCCCGGGTTCAGCTGCGCTTGCTGTGAAACTCTCAATCCAGAGAGTTTCTGATTGCTCTTCGTTTATGGGTTGGGACCAGCCAAGCCTGATCGCCTGGTTCCCTGTCTCAGAGCATTTTTTTTTTCTATGTTGGTGTTCCAGTCGACTGTTGAAGATGTGCCCGGGGGGTCTGTGTGTTTTCTCCTGCCACAAGTCATTGTGCTGGCTTCAACGGTGGTACTGAGATTCGTGGCGCTTTTTTTGCCCTGGAATCTACTGTCCTGGTTCCCTGCTCAGTCCCATTTTTAAACAACGAGAAAGCAGCTGTGCTGGGCAAAGCAGCGGCGCAGGCCGGCACAGCCACGCTGGCCGAAACAGCCACGCTGGTGACCCGTGGAGCTCCTCCACCTGGGAATTTCCTAGTATCTGGGCAATAAAAGTGCGGCGTCCACTCACCCTCTGCACTTTCACTGGGAGCTGCAATCCTGAGCTCTTCCTAAACGGCCATCTTGGATCGATCGCTCCACAGAAAGGATTTCTGAACTGCTGCATATAGACATCTGTTTTACTCTGTAAGTTGATTGCACCCATTAACAACCATTCTGTTAGATATCTCCGTTTTCTTTTTAGAGCCAGATATTTCTCATTACAGCTTATACTCCCATTAACTCTGGAATATCCAAACGCTGCTCCTAGAAGAAAAGTGTTTCTAACTCGCTGAATCTAAACATAGATCAAACTCTCTAAGGTAAAAGAACACAGAGCAGAGCAGTTTGAAAGATACGTTTCTTTTGTGTTTAAGACGCAGTCTTACTGCTATTGCTTATATGCCACAATTTTCCTGGAAATGTCTCTTTTTAGATTCTCTACAGGAAGCGTTTCTGAAGTGCTGCATATCCACATAGGTGTAACTCTGTGCGTGGAATGTACACATTGCCAAACATTCTGTTAGATACATCCGTTTTCATTTTAGAAACATATTGCTCATTACAGCATATATTCCCATTCACTCTGGATTGTCTAATGCAGCTCCTAGAAGAAACCTGTTTATAAATCGCTGATCTTAAAATACATGTAACTGCCTAACATGAACGAACACACAGCACAGTAGTTTAAAAGATACTTGTTCTCTATGTTTTAGACACAATCTTACTGCTGTTTCCTGTATGTAGATATTTGGGTAGAAATCTCTGTTTTTAACTTCTCCACAGAAGGGGTCTCTGAACTTCTGCATAGACACATCAGTTTATCATTGTAAGTTGAATGCATATATTCACAACCATTCTGTTAGATAGCTCCGTTTTCGTTTTAGAGCCTGATATTTCTCATTACACCATATGCTCCCATTCACTCTGGAATGACCAAACACAGCTCCTAGAAGAAACATGTTTCTAACTCGCTGAATCTAAATATAGATGCAACTGCCTAAGGTGAACGAACATACAGGAGACAAGTTTGAAAGATACGTTTCTTCTGTGTTTTAGATGCAGTCTTACTGCTGTTTTTTATATGACAGGATATGGCTGGAATGTCTGTTTTTAGATTCTCCACAGAAAGGATTTCTGAACTCATGCATACACACATCACTTTCACTCTGTAAGTTGAATGCACACATTGACAACTACTCTGTTAGATAGCTCCATTTTCGTTATGGAGCCTGATATTTCTCATTGCAGCTTATAATTCCATTCACTCTGGAATATCCAAACGCTGCTCCTAACAGATAGGTGTTTCTAACTCGCTAAATCCAAACATAGATGCAACTCCCTAAAGTGAAAGAACACACAGCAGAGCAGTTTGAAAGATACGTTTCTTCTGTGTTTTACACACAGTTTTATTCATGTTTCTTGTATGCCTGGATTTGGATGGAAATGTCTATTTTTAGATTCTCAACAGAAAGGGTTTCTGAACAGCAGCATACATACGTCAGTTTAACTGTGTAAGTTGAATGCACACTTTGACAACCATTCTGTTAGATAGCTGCATTTCGTTTTGGAGCCTGATTTCCTCAATACAACGTATATTCCTGCTCACTCTGCGATGACCAAATGCAGCTTTTAGAAGAAAAGTGTCTCTAGCTCGCTGAATCTAAACATAGATGCAAGTCCCTATGATGAATGAACACACAGGAGAGCGGTTTGAAAGGCACGTTTCTTCCATGTTTTAGACTCAGTCTTACAGGCATTTCTTATATGACTGGTTTTGGCTGGTAATGTCTGTTTTTAGATTCTCTACATTAAGGGCTTCTGAACCGCTACATACACACATAAGTGTAGCACTCTACGTTGAATTCAAACGTTGACAACCATTCTGTTAGATACCTCCGTTTTCGTTTTAGAGCCAGATATTTGTCATTCCAGTGCATACTCCCGTTCACTCTGGGATATCTAAACGCTGCTCCTAGAAGAAAGGTGTTTCCAAGTCGCTGAATCTAAACATAGATGCAACTCCCTAAGGTGAACACACACAAAGCAGAGCAGACTGAAAGATACCATTCTTTTGTGTTTTAGACGCAGTCTTACTGCTATTTCTTATATGCCTGGATTTGGTTGCATATGTCTGTTTTTAAATTCTCCATAGAAAGCGTTCCTGAATTGCTGCATACACACATCAGTTTAACTCTGTAAGTTGAATCAATACATTGACCAGCATTCTGTTAGATAGCTCCGTTTTTGTTTTAGAGCCAGATATTTTTCATTACAGCATATACTCCCATTCAAACTGGAATATCCAAACGGACCTCCTAGAAGAAAGGTGTTTTTAACTCGCTGAAGCTGAACATACATGCAACTCCCTACAGTGAGCTAACACACAGCACACCAGTTTGAAAGATATGTTTCTTCTGTGTCTCAGACATAGTCTTACTGCTATTTCTCATATGCATGGATTTTGCTGGAAATGTCAGTTTTTAGATTCTCCACAGAAAGGGTTTGTGAACTGCTGCATACACACAACAGTTGAACTCTGTGAGTTGGGTACACATATTGACAACCATTCTGTTAGATAGCTCTATTTTTGTTTTAGAGCCAGATATTTCTCATTACAACATATACTCCCATTCACTCTGGAATACCCAAACACTGCTCCTGGAGGAAAGGTCTTTCTAACTCGCTGAATCTAAACTTAAATGCAACTCCCTACGGTGAACGAACACACAGCAGAGCAGTTTGAAGGATACATTTCTTCTGTATTTTAGATGCAGTCTTACTGTTATTTCTTACATGCCTGGATTTCCTGGAAATGTGTTTTCAGATTCCCAACCAAAAGGGTTTTTGAAGTTGTGCATACACATATCAGTTTAACTTTGTAAGTTGAATGAACACATTGACATCCATTCTGTTCGATACCTCCCTTTTTGTTTAGAGCCAGATATTTCTCTTTACCACATTTACGTCACTTCACTCTGGATTTCTAAATGCTGTTCCTAGAAGAAAGGTCTCTCTAACTAGCTGAATCTAAACATACATGCAAATCCCTCAGGTGAAAGAACACACAGCAGAGCAGTATGAAACATACGTTTCTTCTGTGTTTTAGATGCAGCCTTACTGCTCTTTCTTATATGCCTGGATTTGGCTGGAAACGTCTATTTTTAGATTCTCCACAGAAAGCGTTTCTGAACTGCTGCATACATACACAGTTTACCTCTGTAATTGAATGCACACATTGACAACCATTCTGATAGCTCCGTTTTCGTTTTAGAGCCAGATATTTCTCATTACAGCATATTCTCCCATTCACTCTGGAATATCCAAACGCTGCACTTAGAAAAAAGGTGTTTCTAACTCGCTGAATCTAAGCATAGATGCAACTCCCTAAGGAGAACAAACACACAGAAGAGCATTTTGAAAGATACGTTTCTTCTGTGTTTTAGAAACAGTCTTACCGCTATTTTTATATGCCTGGAATTCACTGGAAATGTCGGTTTTTAGATTCTGCACAGAAAGAGTTTCTCAACCGTGGCATACATACATCAGTTTAAATCTGTAAGTGGAATGCACACATTTACAACCATTCTGATAGATAACTCCGTTTTCATTTTGGAGCCATATATTTTTCATTACAACATATACTCCCATTCACTCTGGCATATCCAAACGCTGCTACTAGAGGAAAGGTGTTTCTAACTTGCTGAATCTAAACATAGATGCAACTCCCTAACGTGAAATAACACACAGCAGAGCAGTTTAAAAGATACGTTTCTTCTGCGTTTTAGACACAGTCTTTCTGCTATTTCTTATATGCCTGGATTTGCCTGGATATATCTGTTTTTACATTCTCTACAGAAAGGGTTTCTGAACTGCGGCATAAACACATCAGTTTAACTCTGTAAGTTGAATGCACACAATGACAACCATTCTGTTAGACAGCTACGTATTCGTTTTAGAGCCAGATATTTCTCATTACAGCATATAATCCCTTTCACTCTGGAATATCCAAACGCTGATACTAGAAGAAACGTATTTCTAACTCGCTGAATCTAAACCTAGATGCAACTCCAAAAGGTGAACAAACACACAGCAGAGCAGTTTGAAACATACGTTTCTTCTGTGTTTTAGGCGCAGTCTTACTGCTATTTTTTCTGTGCCTGGATTTGGCTAGAATGTTTGTTTTTACACTCTCCAGAGAAAGAGTTTCTGAACTGTGGCATAAACACATTAGTTTAACTCTGTACGTTGATTGTACACAATGACAACCATTCTGTTAGATATCTCCATTTTCGTTTTAGAGCCAAATACTTCTCATCAGAGCATATACTCCCTTTCACTATGGAATATCCAAACGCTGCTCCTAGAAGTAAGGTCTTTCTAACTTGCTGAATCTAAAAATAAGTGCAACTTCCTAAGGTAAAAGAATACACAGTAGAGCAGTTTGAAATATACGTTTCTACTGTGTTTTAGATGCAGTCTTACTGCTCTTTCTTATATGCCTGGATTTGAGTGGAAATGTCTGTTTTTAGATTCTCCACAGAAACGGTTTCTGACCTAACGAAACAAACATCAGTTTTACTCTGTAAGTTGAATGCACACATTGACAACCATTCCTTAAGATAGATCCGTTTTCATTTTAGAGTCAGATATCTCTCATTATAGGGTATACTCCCATTCACTCTGGAATATCCAAATGCTGCTACTAAAAGAAAGGTGTTTCTAACTTGCTGAATCTAAATATAGATGCAACTCCCTTAGGTGAATGAACGCATAGCACAGCATTTTGAAAGATACATTTCTTCTGTGTTTTAGACACAGTCTTACTGCTATTTCTTATATGCCAGTTTGTCTGGAAATGTCTGTTTTTAGACTATCCACAGAAAGGGTTTCTGAACTGTGGCATAAACACATCGGTTAAACTCTGTAATTTGAATGCACTCAATGACAACCATTCTGTTAGATAGCTCTGTTTTCGTTTTAGAGCCAAATATTTCTCATTACAGCATATACTCTCATTCACTCTGGAATATCCAAACTCTGCTGCTAGAAGAAAGGACTTTCTAACTCGCTGAATCTAAATGTAGGTGCAACTCCGTAAGGGGAACGAACACACAGCAGAGCAGTTTGAAATATACGTTTCTTCTGTGTTTTAGACGTACTCTTCCGGCTATTTCTTATATGCCTGGATTTGGCTGGAAATGTCTGTTTTTAGATTCTCCACAGAAAGGGTTTCTGAACTGCTGCATTCACATATCAGTTTAACTCTGTAACTTGAATGCGTCGATTGATAACCATTGTGTTAGTTAGCACTGCTATTGTCTTACAGCCAGGTATTTCTCATTACAGGTTATACTCCCGTTCACTCTGGAATATTCAAATGCTGCTCCAAAAAGAAAGGTCTTTCTAAATCGCTGAATATAAACATAGATGCAACTCCCTAAGGTGAACGAACACACAGCAGAGCAGTTTGAAGGATACACTTCTTCTGTGTTTCAGACGCAGTCTTACCTCTATTTCTTTTATGCCTAGATTTGGCTGGAAATGTCTGATTTTAGACTCTCCACAGAAAGGTTTTCTGAACTGCTGAATACCCAAATTAGTTTGATTCTGTAAGTTGCATGCACAGATTGACAACCATTCAGTTAGATACCTCCGTTTTCGTTTTTGAGCCAGATATTTCTCATTACAGCTTATAATTCCATTCACTCTGGAATATCCAAACACTGCTCCTAAAAGATAGGTGTTTCTAACTCGCTGAATCTAAATATAGATGCAACTACCTAAGGTCAACCAACGCACAGCAGAGCAGTTTGTAAGATAGTGACACTCACTGTGAAATATTCAAACGCAGCTTTTAGAAGAAACCTGATTCTAACTCAATGAATCTAAAAATGATTCAACTTCCTAAGGTGAACGAACACCTTGCAGAGCTGTTTGAAACATACGTTTCTCCTTTGTTTTAGACGCAGTCTTACTGCTAATTCTTATATGCCTGTATATGGCTGGAAATACCTGTCTCTAGATTCTCCAAAGAAAGGATTTCTGAACTGCTGCACACACACATCCATTTAACTCTGTAAGTTGATTGTACAGCTTGACAACCATTCTGCTAGATAGCTCCGTTTTTGTTTTAGAGCCAGATATTTCTCTTTACAGCCCATAGTGCCACTCACTCTGAAATATCCAAATGCACATTTTAGAAGAAACCTGTTTCTAACTCACTGAATTTAATCAATGATGCATCTTCCTAAGGTAAATAAAGAGCCAGCAGAGCTGTTTGAAATATATGTTTCTCCTGTGTTTTAGATGCAGTCTTAGTGCTAATTCTTATATAACTCTATCGAGCTGGAAATATCTGTTTCAAGATTCTCCAAGGAAACGGATTGTGAACTTCTGCGTACACACATCAGTTTAACTCTGTAAGTTGAATGTACACCTTGACAAGCATACTGCTAGATGGCTCCGTTTTTGTTTTAGAGCCAGATATTTACCTTTACAGCCTATAGCACCACTCACTCAGGAATATCCAAACTCAGCTTTTAGAAGAAACCTGTTTCTAACTCACTGAATCTAATTAATGATACAGCTTCCTAAGGTAAATAAACACCCAGCTGAGCTGCTTGAAAGATATGTTTCTCCTGTGTTTTAGACCCAGTCTTATTGCTAATTCTTATATGCCTGTATAGGGCTGCAAATATCTGTTTCTATATTCTCTAAAGAAAGGGTTTCTGAACTGCTGCATACACACATCAGTTTAAATCTGTAAGTCGAATGAACACCTTGACAGCTATTCTGCTGGATAGTGCCGTTTTTGTTTTAGAGCCAGATATTTCTCTTTCCAGCCAATAGTGAAACTCACTCTAGAATATTCAAACGCACCTTTTAGGAGAAACATGTCTCTAACTCGATGAATTCAAACATAGACAAAACTTCCTAAGGTGAATGAACACACAGCAGAGCAGATTGAAAGATAAGTTTCTCCTGTGTTTTAGACGCAGTCTTCCTGCTAATTCTTATATGCCTGTATATGGCTGGAAATACCTGTCTCTAGATTCTCCAAAGAAAGGGTTTCTGAACTGCTGCACACACACATAAGATTACTCTGTAAGTTGAATGTACACTTTGACAAGCATTCTGCTACATAGCTCCATTTTTGTTTTAGAGCCAGATATTTCTCTTCACAGTCCATAGTGCCACTCACTCTAAAATATCCAAATGCACATTTTAGAAGAAACCTGTTTCTAACTCACTGAATTTAATCAATGATGCACCTTCCTAAGGTAAATAAGCAGCCAGCACAGCTGTTTGAAATATACGTTTCTCCTGTGTTTTAGATGCAGTCTTACTGCTAATTCTTATATGCCTCTGTAGAGCTGGAAATATCTGTTTCAAGATTCTCCAAGGAAATGGATTGTGAACTGCTGCATACACACATCAGTTTAACTCTGTAAGTTGAATGTACACCTTGACAAGCATACTGCTAGATGGCTCCGTTTTTGTTTTAGAGTCAGATGTTTATCTTTACAGCCTATAGTCCCACTCACTCAGGAATATCCAAACTCAGCTTTTAGAAGAAACGTGTTTCTAACTCACTGAATCTAATTAATGATACAGCTTCCTAAGGTAAATAAACACCCAGCTGAGCTGCTTGAAAGATACGTTTCTCCTGTGTTTTAGACCCAGTCTTATTGCTAATTCTTATATGCCTGTATAGGGCTGCAAATATCTGTTTCTATATTCTCTAAAGAAAGGGTTTCTGAACTGCTGCATACACACATCAGTTTAAATCTGTAAGTCGAATGAACACCTTGACAGCTAATCTGCTGGATAGTGCCGTTTTTGTTTTAGAGCCAGATATTTCTCTTTTCAGCCAATAGTGAAACTCACTCTGGAATATTCAAACGCACCTTTTAGGAGAAACATGTCTCTAACTCGCTGAATCTAAACATAGACAAAACTTCCTAAGGTGAACGAACACACAGCAGAGCAGATTGAAAGATAAGTTTCTCCTGTATTTTAGATGCAGTCTTACTGCTAATTCTTATATGCCTGAATATGACTGGAAATATCTCTTTGTAGATTCTCCAAAGAAAGGGTTTCCGAACTGCTCTATACACACATCAGTTTAAATCTGTAAGTTGAATGTAAACCTTGACAGCCATTCTGCTAGATAGTTCCGCTTTTGTTTTAGAGTCAGGTGTTTCTCATTATAGCCCATACTCCCATTCATTCTGGAATGTCCAAACGCAGCTTTTAGAAGAATCGTGTTTCTAACTCGTTGAATCTAAACATATATGCAACTTCCTGAGGTGAACGAACATACAGCAGAGCTCTTTGGAATGTACGTTTCACCTGTGTTTTAGACACAGTCTTACTGCGAATTCATACATGCCTGTATATGGATGGAAATAACTGTTTCTAGATTCTCCAAAGAAAGGGTTATTGATCTGCTGCATACATACTTCAGTTTTACTCTGTAAGTTGAATGTACAAGTTGAAACCATTCTGCTAGATAGAACCGTTTCGGTTCTAGAGCCAGATATTTCTCATTACGGCCTATAGTACCATTAACTCTGAAATATCCAAACGCAGCTTACAGAAGAAACATGTTTCTAACTCGCGGAATCTAAACATAGATATGATTTCCTTAGGTGAACGATCAGACAGCAGAGCAGTTTGACAGAAATGTTTCTCCTGTGTTTTAGACACAGTCTTACTGCTAATTCTTATATTCCTGTATAGGGCTGAAAATATCTGTTTCAAGATTCTCTAAAGAAAAGGTTTCTAAACTGCTGCCTTATATGCCTCTATAGAGCTGGAAATATCTGTTTCAAGATTCTCCAAGGAAATGGATTGTGAACTGCTGCATACACACATCAGTTTAACTCTGTAAGTTGAATGTACACCTTGACAACCATACTGCTAGATAGCTCCACTTTGGTTTTGGAGCCAGATATTACTCTTTACAGCCTATAGTGTCACTCATTCTATAATATATCCAAATGCAGCTTTGTGAAGAAACCTGTTTCTAACTCCCTGAATCTAATCAATGTTGCAACTTCCTAAGGTGAATGAACACACTGCATTTTTGTTTGAAAGATATGTTTCTTCTGTGTTTTGGACGCAGTCTTACTGCTAGTTCTTATATGCCTGTATTGGCTGGAAATATCTGTTTCTAGATTCTCGAAAGAAAGGGTTACTGAACTGCTGCATACACACTTTAGTTTTACTCTGTAAGTTGAATGTACAGCTTGACAATCATTCTGCTAAATAGTACCGTTTCCATTTTAGAGCCCGATATTTCTCTTTACAGCCTATGCTACCATTCACTTATAAATATCCAAACGCAGCTAATAGAAGAAACGTGTTTCCCACTCGCTGACTCTAAACATAGATGCGACTTCCTTAGATGAACTAACACACCACAGAGCAGTTTAAAGGAAACGTTTCTCCTGTGTTTTCGACGCAGTCTTACTGCTAATTGTTGTATGCCTGTATATGATTTTAAATATCTGTTTCAAGATTCTCCAAAGAAGGTGTTTCTTAACAGCTGTGTACACACATCAGTTTAACTCTGTAAGTTGGTTGTACATATTCACAACCATACTGCTAGATATTCCGTTTTTATTTTAGAGTAAGATACTTCTCTTTACAGGCTATAGTGCCAGTCCTTCTGGAATATCCAAATGTAGATTTTAGAAGAAACCTGTTTCTAACTCGCTGAATCTAATCAATGATGGAAATTCCTAAGGTGAACGAACACCCAGCAGAGCTTTTTGAAAGATACCTTTCTCCTGAGTTTTAGAATCAGTCTTACTGCTAATTCTTATATGTCTGTATATGGATGGAAATAGCAGGTTATAGATTCTCGAAAGAAAGGGTTACTGAACTGCTGCATAGGCACCTCAGTTTTACTCAAAGTTGAATGTACACCTTGACAACCATTCTGCTACACAGCACCATTTCTGTTTTAGAGCCAGATATTTTCATTACAGCCTATACTCCCATTTTCTCCGAAATATACAAACCCAGCTTTTAGAAGAAACGTGTTTCTAACTTGCTGAATCTAAACATAGATGAGAATTCCTTAGGTGAACAAACACACAGCAGAGCAGTTTGAAAAAACATTTCTCCTCTGTTTTAGGCGCAGTATTACTGCTAATTGTTATATGCCGGTAAAGAGCTGGAAATATCTGCCTCAAGATTCTCCAAAGAAAGTGTTTGTGAACTGCTGCATGCACACATCATTTTAACTCTGTATGTTGAATGTACTCCTTGACAACCATACTGAGAAATAGTTCCGTTTTTGTTTTAGAGCCAGATATTTCTCTTTGTAGCCTATCGTGCCACTCACTCTGGAAATCGAAAAGCAGCTTTTAGAGGAAATGTGTTTCTAACTCGCTGAATCTAAACATAGATGCAACTTCTTCAGGTGAACGTACACACAGAATAGCAGATTGGACGATATGTTTCTCCTGTGTTTTAGACGCAGTCTTATTGTTAATTCTTATATGCCTGTATATGACTGGAAATATCTGTATCTATATTCTCCAAAGAAACAGTTTCTCAACTGCTGCATACACACATCATTTTAACTCTGTAAGTTGAATGATCACCTTGACAGCCACTCTGCTAGATAGATCTGTTTTTGTTTTAGAGCCAGATATTTCTCTTTACAGCCTATAGTGCCATTCAATCTGGAATATCCAAAAGCAGCTTTCAGAAGAAACGAGTTTCTAACTTGATGAATCTAAAAATAGACGCAACTTTCTAAGGTGAACGAAAACACAGCAGAGCAGATTGAAAGATACGTTTCTCCTGCATTTTAGATGCAATCTTACTGCTAATTCCTATACGCTTGTATATGACTGGAAATATCTGTTCCTAGATTCTCCAAAGAAAGGGTTTCTGAACTGCTGCATACACACATCAGCTTAAAACTGTAAGTTGAATGAACAGCTTGAGAGCCATTCTGCTAGATAGTTCCGGTTATGTTTTAGAGCCAGATATTTCTCTTTACAACCTATACTCTAAACACACTCTGGAATATCAAAACGGAGCTTGTAGAAGAAACCTGTTTCTAACTCCCTGAATCTAAAACATAGATGTAACTTCCTAAGGTGAACGAACACAGTAGAGCAGTTTGAAAATACGGTTCTCCTGTGTTTTAGATGCAGTTTTACTGCAAATTCTTATATGCCTGTATATGGGTGAAAATATCTGTTTCCAGATTCTCCAAGGAAAGGGTTTGTGAACTGCTGCATACACACTTCAGTTTAACTCTGTAAGTTGAATGTACACATTGAAAGCCATACTGATAGCTAGCTCCGTTTTTGTTTTAAAGCCATATATTTCTCTTTACAGCCTACACTGTAATATCCAAATGCTGGAATATCACACTGGAATATCCAAACGCAGCTGTAAGAAGAAACCTGTTTCTAACTCGCTGAATCTATTCAATGATGCAACTTCCTAAAGTAAATAAACACCCAGCAGAGCTGTTTCAAAGATACGTTTCACCTGTGTTTTAGACGCAGCCTTATTGGTAATTCTTATATACCTATATATGGCCGGAAATATCTGCTTCTATATTCGCCAAAGAAAGGATTTCTGAACTGCTGCATACACACGTAGGTTTAAATCTCTAAGATGAATGAACACCTTGACAGCCATTCTGCTAGATAGTTCCGTTTTTGTTTTAGAGTCAGATATTTCTCATTACAGACTATGCTCCCATTCACTCTTGAATATCTAAAAGCAGCTTTTAGAAGAAACGTGTTTCTCACTTGCTGAATCTAAACATAGATGCAACTTCGTAAGGTGAATGAACACCCAGTAGAGTAGTTTCAAAGATACGTTTCTCCTGTGTTTTAGACACAGTGTTACTATTAATTCTTACATGCCTGCATGTGGCTGGAAACAGCTGTTTCTAGATTCTCCGAAGAAACGTTTTCTGAGCTCCTGCATACACACGTCAGATTAACTCTGTAAGTTGAATATACACCTTGACAACCATTCTGCTAGATAGTTCCATTTTTCTTTTAGAGCCAGATATTTCCCATTAGAGCCTATACTCCTATTCACTCTGAAATATCCATATCAATGTACAGCTTGGCAAATATTCTGATAGATAGCACTGTTTCTGTTTTAGAACCAGATATTTCTCATTACAGCCTATATTCCCATTCACTCTGACATATCCAAACGCAGGTTTTAGAAGACACGTGTGTCCCACTCACTGAATCTAAACACAGATGCGACTCCCTTAGGTGAACGAACACACATTAGAGCTGTGTATGGCTCGAAATATCTGTTTCTACATTCTCCAAAAAATGGTTTTGAACTGCTGCATACACACATCAGTCTAACTCTGTAAGTTGAATATACACCTTGACAACCATTCTGGTAGACAGCTCCGTTTTTGTTTTAGAGCCGGATATTTCTCATTACAACCTATATTCCCATTCACTCTGGAATATCCAAACGCAGCTTTTGAAGAAACATGTTTCTAACTCGCTGAATCTAAACATAGATGAACTTCCAAAGGTGAACTAACACACAGCAGAAAAGTTTGAAAGATAAGTTTCTCTTGTGTTTTAGACGCAGTCTTACTGCTAATTCCTATATGCCTGTATACGGCTGGAAATATGTGTTTCTAGATTCTACAAAGAACGTGTGTCTCAACTGCTGCATACACACATAAGTTTAACTCTGTAAGTTGAATGTACACCCTGACGACCTTTCTGCTAGATAGGTCTGTTTTATTTTAGAGCCAGATATGTCTCATTACTGCCTATACTCCCATTCACTCTGGAATATCCAAACGCAGCTTTCAGAAGAAACGCGTTCCTCACTTGCTGAATCTAAACACAGATGCGACTTCTTTAGTTGAACGAACACACAGTAGAGCAGTTGGAAAGAAACGTTTGTCCTGTGTTTTAGATGCAGTGTTACTGCTAATACTTATATGCCTGTATAGGGCTTGAAATATCTGTTTTACGATTCTACAGAGAAATGGTTTCTTAACTGCTGCATACACGCATCAGTTTAACCCTGAAAGTAGAATGTACACTTTGACAAACATATTGCTAGATAGCTCCACTTTGTTTTAGAAAAAGATGTTGCTCTTTACAGCCTATAGTACCAGTCACTCTAGAATATCCAACGCAGTTCTTAGAAGAAACCTGTTCATAATTTGCTGAATCTAATCAATGATGGAACTTACTAAGGTGAATGAACAACCAGCAGAAGTGTTTGAAAGATACGTTTCTCCTGTGTTTTATTTTTTTATTTTTATTTATTTTTTGTTTTTTATTTTTTTAGGGGATAACATTTCCTCTTTTTTATTAGTGGATTTATAAACCTGTGTAAAAGGATTTGGCGCTCTCTCCTGTGTTTTAAACGCAGTCTTACTGCTAATTCTTATATGCCTGTATATGGCTGGAAATATCTGTTTCTAGATTTTCCAAAGAAAGGATTTCTGAACTGCTGCACACACACATCAGTTTAACTCTGTAAGTTGATTGTACAGCTTGACAATCATTCTGCTAGATAGCTCCGTTTTTGTTTTAGAGCAAGATATTTCTCATTACAGCCTATACTCCCACTCACTGTGGAATATCCAAACGCAGCTTTTAGATTAAACGTGTTTCTGACTTGCTGAATCTAAACATAGATGCGCCTTGGTAAGGTGAACAGCACACAGCCACGCAGTTTAAATGATACGTTTCTCCTGTGTTTTAGACTCAGTCTTACTGCTAATTCTTATATGCTGGTATATGTCAGGAAATATCTGTTTCTAGATTCTCCAAAGAAAAGGTTTCCGAACTGCTGCTCCCACACATTGGTTTAACTCTGTAATTGATTTTACACGTTGAAAACCATTCTGCAAGATATCTCCGTGTTTTTTTTTTTTGAGCCATATATTTCTCATTACAGCTTATAATCCCATTCACTATGGAATATCTAAACTGAGCTTTTACAATAAACGTGTTTCTACCTCGCTGAATCTAAACATAATTGCGACTTCCTAAGGTGAACGAACACACAGCAGAGCAGTTTGACAGTTACGTTTCTCCTCTGTTTTAGACGCAGTCTTACTGCTAATTCTTATATGCCTGTATATGGCTGGAAATATCTGTTTCTAGATTCTCCAAAGAAAGGATTTCTGAACTGCTGCACACACACATCAGTTTAAATCTGTAGCTTGATTGTACAGCTTGACAACCATTCTGCTAGATAGCTCCGTTTTTGTTTTAGAGCCAGATGTTAATCATTACAGCCTATACTCCCATCCTCTCTGTAATATCCAAACGCAGCTTTTAGAAGAAACGTTTTTCTAACTCGTGGAATCTAAACATAGATGCGACTTCCTTAGGTGAACGAACACACAGCAGAGTAGTTTGAAAGACACGTTTCTCCTGTGTTTTAGACGCAGTCTTACTGCTAATTCTTATATCCTTGTATATGGCTGGAAATATCTGTTTCCACATTCTCCTAAGAAAGTGTTTAAGAATTGCTGCAAACAATCATCAGTTTAGCTCTGTGTTTCTAACTCGCTGAATCTAAATAATGATGCAACTTCCTATGGTGAACAAACGAACACACAGCAGAGCATTTTTTTTTAATTTATTTTATTGCATTTTAAGCTTTGATGTACCTGTGAAGAACATGCAAGACTGTTGCATAAGTACACATGTGGCAGTGTGAATTGCTGCCTTCCTATCCATCACCTACATCTGGCATCTCTCCCCTTGCTATCTCTCCCTACCTCCCCACACCCCGCTGTCCCTCCCCTATTTCCCCCCAACTGACTCAAGTGTGTAGTGTTCCCCTCCCTGTGTCCCTGTTTTCTCATTGTTCACCACCTGCCTATGAGTGAGAACATGCAGTATTTGATCTTCTGCTATTCTGTCAGTTTGCTGAGAATGATGGTTTCCAGGTTCATCGAGGTCCCTACAAAGGACATAAACTCATTGTTTTTGATGGCCGTATAATATTCCATGGTTTACATGTGCCGCATTTTCCCTATCCAGTCTATCGTCGATGGGCATTTGGGTTGGTTCCAGGTCTTTGCTATTGTAAACAGTGCTGCAATGAACATTCGTGTGCACGTGTCCTTAGAGTAGAACTATTCATAATCCTTTGGCTATATACCCAGTAATGGGATTGCTGGGTCAAATGGAATTTCTATTTCTAGGCCCTTGAGGATTTGCCACACGGTCTTCCACAATGGTTCAACTACTTTACACTCCCACCAACAGTGCAAAAGTGTCCGTATTTCTCCACAACCTCTCCAGCATCTGTTGTCTCCAGATTTTTTAATGATCGCCATTCTAATGGGCATGAGACGGTATCTCAATGTAATTTTGATTTGCATTTCTCTGAGGACCAGAGATGGTGAGCTTTTTTTCATATGTTTGTTGGCCTCATGTATGTCTTCTTTTGTAAAATGTCTGTTCATATCCTTTTTCCACTTTTGAATGGGCTGGTTAGTTTTTTTCTTGTAAATCTCTTTTAGTTATTTGTAAATTCTGAATATCGGCCCTTTGTCAGATGGGTAAACTGCAAAAATTTTTTCCCATTCTGTTGGTTGTCAATTCGCTCTAATGACTGTTTCTTTTGCTGTGCTGAAGCTGTGGAGTTTGATTAGGTCCCATTTGCCTATTTTGGCTTTTGTTGTCAATCCTTTTGGTGTTTTGGTCATGAAGTCCTTGCCTACACGTATGTCCTGCATGGTTTTTCCTAGATTTTCTTCTAGGGTTTTTATGGTGTTAGGTCTTATGTTTAAGTCTTTAATCCATCTGGAGTTAATTTTAGTGTAAGGTGTCAGGAAGGGGTCCAGTTTCTGCTTTCTGCACATGGCTAGCCAGCTTTCCCAACACCATTTATTGAACAGGGAATCCTTTCCCCATTGCTTGTTTGGGTCTGGTTTGTTAAAGATCAGATGGTTGTAGATATGTTGGGTTGCCTCCGAGACCTCTGTTCTGTTCCATTGGTCTATATCTCTGTTTTGGTGCCCGTACCATGCTGTTTTGATTACTAGCCTTGTAGTATAGCTTGAAGTCTGGTAGTGTGAGGCCTCCTACTTTGTTCTTTTCGCTTAGAATTGACTTGGCTATGCGGGGTCTCTTTTGGTTTCGTATGATGTTTAAGGTGATTTTTTCCAGTTCTGTGAAGAAGGTCATTGGTAGCTTGATGGGGATAGCGTTGAATCTGTAAATTACTTTGGGCAGTATGGCCATTTTCACGATATTGATTCTTCCTAACCATGAACATGGACTGTTTCTCCATCTGTTTGTGTCCTCTCTTATTTCGTTGAGCAGTGGCTTGTTGTTCTCCTTGAAGAGGTCTTTTACGTTCCTTGTTAGTTGTATTCCTAGCTATTTTATTCTCTTTCTGGCAATTGTGAATGGTAGTTTGTTCTTGATTTGGCTCTCTTTAAGTCTGTTATTGGTGTATAGGAATTCATGTGACTTTTGCACATTGATTTTGAATCCTGAGACTTTGCTGAACTTGCTTATCAGTTTCAGGAGATTTGGGGTTGAGACAATGGGGTCTTCTAGATATACAATCATGTCGTCTGCAAATAGAGACAATTTGACTTCCTCCTTTCCTATTTGAATGCCCTTTATTTCTTTTTCTTGCCTGATTGCTCTGGCTAGAACTTGTAATAGTATATTGAATAGGAGTGGTGAGAGAGTGCATCCTTGTCGGCTGCCACATTTCAAGGGAAATGATTCTAGTTTTTGCGCATTCAATATGATATTGGCTGTTGGTTAGTCATAAATAGCTTTTATTGTTTTAAAATATGTTCCATCAATACCTAGCTTATTGAGGGTTTTTAGCATAAATGGCTGTTGATCTTTGTCAAAGGCCTTCTCTGCATCAATTGAGATAATCATGTGGTTTTTGTCTTTGGTTCTGTTTATGTGGTGAATTACGTTTATAGATTTGCATATGTTGAACCAGACTTGCATCCCCGGGATGAAGCCTACTTGATCATGGTGAATAAGCTTTTTGACGTGCTGTTGCAATCGGCTTGTCAGTGTTTTATTGAAGATTTCTGCACCTATGTTCATCATGGATATTGGCCTGAAGTTTTGTTTTATTGTTGAATCTCTGCCGGGTTTTGGAATTAGGATAATGTTGGTCTCATAAAATGATTTGGGAAGTATTCCCTCTTTTTGTATTGTTTGGAATAGTTTCAGAAGGAATGGTGCCAGCTCCTCTTTGTATGTCTGGTAGAATTCAGCTGTGAGCCCGTCTGCTCCTGGGCTTTTTTTTTGGTGGTAAGCTCTTAATTGCTGCCTCAACTTCAGACCTTGTTATGAGACTGTTCAGTGTTTTGGCTTCTTCCTGGTTTAGGCTTCACAGGAGGCAAGTGTCCAGGAATTTGTCCATGTCTTCCAGGTTGATTAGTTTGTGTGCATAGAGTTGTTTGTAATAATCTCTGATGATGGTTTGAATTTCTGTGGAACCTGTGGTGATATCTCTTTATCGTTTTTTATTGCATCAATTTGGTTATTCTCTCTTTTCTTTTTTATTAATCTGGCTAGTGGTCTGTCTATTTTGTTGATCTTTTCAAAAAAACCAGCTCCTCGATTTATTGATTTTTTTGAAGGGTTTTTTGTGTCTCTATCTCCTTCAGTTCTGCTCTGATCTTAGCTATTTCTTGTCTTCTGCTAGACTTTGAGTTTTTTTGATCTTGCTCCTCCAGCTCTTTCAGTTTTGATGATAGGGTGTCAATTTTTCATCTCTCCTTGCTTCTCATGTGGGCACTTATTGCTATATATTTTCCTCTATAGACTGCTTTAAATGTGTCCCAGAGATTCGGGTATGTTGTGACTTTATTCTCGTTGGTTTTGAAGAACATCTTTATTTCTGTCTTCATTTCATTGTTTATCCAGTCAACATTCAAGAGCAAGTTGTTCAGTTTCCATGAAGCTGTGCGGTGCTGGGTTAGCTTTTGAATTCTGAGTTCTAACTTGATTGCACTGTGGCCTGAGAGACTGTTTGTTACGATTTCCATTCTTTTGCATTTGCTGAGGAGTGATTTACTCCCAATTATGTGGTCAATTATAGAGTAGGTGTGATGTGGTGCTGAGAAGAATGTATGTTCTGTGGATTTGGGGTGGAGAGTTCTGTAAATGTCTATTAGGTTTGCTTGGTCCAGGTCTGAGTTCAAGTCCTGGATATCCTTGTTAATTTTCTGTCTGGTTGATCTGTCTAATGTTGACAATGGGGTGTTAAAGTCTCCCACTATTATTTTGTGGGAGTCTAAGTCTCTTTGTAAGTCATTAAGAACTTGCCTTATGTATCTGGGTGCTCCTGTATTGGGTGCGTATATATTTAGGATCGTTACCTCTTCTTGTTGCATTGATCCTTTTACCATTATGTAATGTCCCTCTTTGTCTCTTATGATCTTTGTTACTTTAAAGTCTAATTTATTAGAGATAAGAATTGCAGCTCCTGCTTTTTTTTGCTCTCCATTTGCTTGGTAAATTTCCTCCATCCCTTTATTTTGAGCCTTTGTGTATCCTTGCATGTGAGATGGGTTTCCTGGATACAGCACACCGATGGGTTTTGGCTTTTTATCCAATTTTCCAGTCTGTGTCTTTTGATTGGGGCATTTATTCCATTTACATTTAGGGTTAATATTGTTATGTGTGAATTTGATACTGCCATTTTGGTGCTAGCTGGGTGTTTTGGGCTTTATTTGAGCTGGTACTTGATATTCCTTTATATGTGTAGAGACTCTTTCAGGAGCTGTTGTAGAGCTGGCCTGGTGGTGATGAAATATCTGACTGTTTGCATGTTCCCAAAGGATTTTATTTTTCCTTCACTTATGAAGCTTAGTTTGGCTGGATAGGAGATTCTGGGTTGAAAGTTCTTTTCTTTAAGGATGTTGAATATTGGTCTGACTCTCTTCTGGCTTGTAGGGTTTCTGCTGAGAGATCTGCTGTGAGTGTGATGGGCTTCCCTTTATGGGTAAGCCGACCATTCTTTCTGGCTTCCTTAATATTTTCTCCTTCATTTCAACCCTGGTGAATCTGACGATTATGTGCCTTGGGGTTGCTCTTCTTGACGAATATCTTTGTGGTGTTCTCTGTATTTCCTGGACTTGAATGTTTGCCTGCTTTGCTAGGTTGGGGAAGTTTTCCTGGATAATATCCTGAAGAGTATTTTCCAGCTTGGATTCATTCTCTTTGTCACATTCAGGTACGCCTATCAAACGTAGATTAGGTCTTTTCACATAGTCCCATATTTCTTGGAGACTAAGTTCATTCATTTTTACCCTTTTTTCTCCAGTCTTGCCTTCCCGTTTTATTTCATTGAGTTGATCTTCGACCTCTGATATCCTTTCTTCTGCTTGGTCAATTCGGCTGTTGATACTCGTGCATGCTTCGTGAAGTTCTCGTGTTGCATTTTTCAGCTCCATGAATTCACTTATATTCCTTTATATTTTGTCCATTCTCGTTAACATTTCGTCAAATCTTTTTTCAGGATTCTTAGTTTCTTTGCATTTGGTTAGAACATGTTGTTTAAGTTCACAGAATTTTCTTACTACCCACCTTCTGAAGTCTGATTCTGTCATTTCATCACACTCGTTCTCCCTCCAACCTTGTTCCCTTGCTGGTGAGGAGTTGTGATCCCTTTTAGGAGGAGAGGTGTTCTGGTTTCGGGTGTTTTCATCCTTTTTGTGCTGGTTTCTTCCCATCTTTAAGGATTTATCCACCTGTCGACTTTGCAGTTGCTGGCTTTCAGATTGGGTCTCAAATCTTTCAGATTGACGTTCTGTTTGTTGATGATGAGGTTATTTCTGTTTCTTGGTTTTCCTTCTGACAGTCTGGTCCCTCTGCTGTAGGTCTGCTGTGGTTCACTCCAGGCCATGCTTGCCTGGGGTTCACCTTCAGCAGCTGCTGAACAGTAAGGGTTGTTAACAGTTTTCTTCTTCTGCTATCTTTGTCCCAGAAGGATACCCACCTAGTTTCAATCTGATCTCTCTTTTATGAGGTGTCTCTTTGGAAATATAGGGGTCAGGGAGCTGCTTGAGGAGACAGTCTGTTCTTTACAGGAGCTCAAATGGTAAGCTGTGAGCTCTGTTGCTTTTCATTTAGAGCTGCCTGGGAGGTACGTTTAGGTTTGCTGCAGCAGAACTCATAAACCGCTTTTTGTTCCCAGGTGGTCTGTCCCCGGGATTTAGGGCTTATTTATGAGTTGTGGCGGAGTCTCTCCACTGTGGCGGATTGCCTTGGCAACGGCGGGCTGCCTCAGCAATGGCGGGTTGCTTTGGCAATGGCGGGCTGCCTCAGCATTGGCCGACAATCTGTGTCCTGGCGGGCTGCCTCGGTAATGGTGGACGCCCCTCCCCCACAGAGCTGGACTGTCCCGCGTTCAGCTGCGCTTGCTGTGGAAGTCTCAATCCAGAGTTTCTGGTTGCTGTTCTTTTGTGGGGGTGGGACCAGCCAAGCCTGATCGCCTGGCTCCCTGCCTCAGAGCCTTTTTAAGTTGGTGTTACAGTCGCCTGTTGAAGAGGTGCTGAGGTCTGTTTGTTTTCCCCTGTGGCCACTCACTGCACTGGCTTAAACAGCACCACTGAGATTTGTGGCACTTTTTTTCCCCTGGAATCTACTGTCCTGGTCTCTGCTCAGTCCCCTTTTTAAACAGACGAGTGGGTGACTTCCCATGGCTTCAATTGCCAGCCAAAATGGTCCTGGACTGCTGTATTTCATGCAGAGAAACGCTGCTGCTGGGCGCCGACAAAGGAGCCGCATGAGACAAAGCAGCGGCGCCGATTGGCACAGCCAAGCTGACCAAAACAGACACGCTGGTGACGCATGGAGCACCTCCACCTGCAAATTTCCTAATCAGACGGCAATAAAAAAGCAGCGTCCACTCACCCTCTGCGCTTTCACTGGGAGCTGCAATCCTGATCTGTTCCTAAACGGTGATCTTGAATCGATCCCCCAGAAGAAACGTGTTTCTAACTGGCTGAATCTAAACATAGATACAACTTCAAAGTTGAACGAACACACATCAGAGCAGTTTCAAATATACGTCTTACTGCTAATTCTTGTATGCCTGTATGTGGCTGGAAATATCTCTTTCTAGATTCTCCAAAGAAAGGGTTTCTGAACTGCTGCACATACATATCAGTTTAACTCTGTAAGTTGATTGTACAACTTGACAACCATTCTGCTCGATAGCTTGGTTTTTGTTTTATAGCCAGATATTTCTCACTACAGACTATACTCCCATTCACTTTGGAATATCCAAACGCAGCTTTTACAAGAAACGTGTTTCTAACTCGCTGAATCTAAACATTGTTGCAACCTCCTAAGTTGAATGAACATAAAGCAGAGCAGTTTCAAAGATTCGTTTCTCCTGTGTTTTAGACGCAGTCTTACTGGTAATTCTTATATGCCTGTATATGGCTGGAAATATCTGTTTCTAGATTCTCCAAAGAAAGTGTTTCTGAACTGCTGCACACACACATCAGTTTAACTCTGTGTGTTGATTGTACACGTTGACAATCATTACGCTAGATAGCTTTGTTTTTTTCTAGAGCCACATATTTCTGATTTTAACTTATACTCCAATTCACTCTGGAATATCCAAACGCAGCTTTTAGAAGAATCATGTTTCTTACTCGCTAAATCTAAACATAGATGCAACTTCCTAAGGTGAATGAACACAAAGCAGAGTCATTTGAAAAATACATGTCTCCTGTGCCTTACACGGAGTCTTACTGCTAATTCTTATATGCCTGTATTTGGAGGGAAATACATGTTTCTACATTCTCCAAAGAAAGAATTTCTGAACTGCTGCACACACATGAGTTTAACTCAGTAAGCCGATTGTACACCTTGACAACCATTGTGTTAGACAGTTTCATTTTTTTTTAGAGCCAGATATTTCTCATTACAGCCTATAATCCTATTCACTCTGGAATATCCAAACGCAGCTTTTAGAAGAAACGTGTCTCTAACTGGCTGAATCTAAACATAGATGCAACTTCAAAGGTGAACGAACACACAGCAGAGCAGTTTCAAATATATGTTCCTCCTGTGTATTATATGCAGTCTTACTTCTAATTCTTGTATGTCTGTATGTGGCTGGAAATGTCTCTTTCTAGATTCTCCAAAGAAAGGGTTTCTTAACTGCTGCAGACAGACATCAGTTTACCTGTGTAAGTTGATTGTACACCTTGAAAACCATTCTGCTAGTTAGCTCCATTTTCGTTTTAGAGCCAGGTATTTATCATTACAGCCTATACTCCCATTCACTCTGGAATATCCAAACGCAGCTTTTGGAAGAAACGTTTTTCAAACTGGCTGAATCTAAACATAGATGCAACTTCCTAAGTGAACGAACACCAAGCAGAGCAGTTTCAAATGTACGTTTCTCCTGTGTTTTAGATGCATTCTTACTGCTAATTGTTATATGCCTGTATATGGCTGGAAAAATCTCTTTCTAGATTCTCCAAAGAAAGGGTTTTTGAACTGCTGCACTCACACATCAGTTTAACTCTGTAAGGTTAATACACACTTTGACAATCATTCTGGTAGATAGCTGCATTTTTGTTTTAGAGCCAGATATTTCTCATTACAGCCTATACTGCCATTCAGTCAGGAATATCCAAACACAGCTTTTAGAACAAACGTGTTTCTACCTTGCTGAATCTAAACATAGATGACACTCCCTAATGTGAATGAACACACAGCAGAGGAGCTTGAAAAATGCGTTTCACCTGTGTTTAAGATGCGATCTTGCCACTAATTCTTATATATACCTGTACATTGCTGGGAGTATCTGGTTCTAGATTCTCCAAAGGAAAGGATTCTGAACAGCTACATTTACACGAGTTTATCTCTGTAAGTTGAATATACAAATTGACAGTCATTCTGCTAGATGGTTCCCTTTTTGTTCTAAAGCCAGATATTTCTCATTACACCCTATACTCCCATTCACTTTGGAATATACAAAACCAGCTTTCACAAGAAATGCGTTTCTCTCTCACTGAATCTAAACATAGATGCCACTTCCTAAGGTGAACGAGCACACAGCAGAGCAGTTTGAAATATGCGTTTGACCTGTGTTTTAGGCTCGATCTTACCGCTAATTCTTACATACCTCTATATGGCTGGAAATATCTGTTTCTAGATTCTCCAAAGAAAGGGTTTCTGAACACCTGCACACACACATCAGTTTAACTCTGTAAGTTGATTGTACATCTTGCCACCATTCTGGTTGATAGCTCCAATTTTGTTTTAGAGCCAGATATTTCTCTTTACCGCCTATACTCCCATTCTCTCTGGGATATCCAAATGCAGCTTTTAGAAGAAATGTTTTTCTAACTCGCTGAATCTAAACATAGATGCAACTTCCTATGGTGAACGAACACAAAGCAGAGCAGTTTCAAAGATACGCTTCTCCTGTGTTTCAGACACAGTCTTACTGCTAATTCTTAGATGCCTGTATATGGCTGGAAATATCTGTTTCTAGATTCCCCAAAGAAAGGGTTTCTAAACTGATGCACACACATCAGTTTATCTCAGTAAGTTGATTGTAATCCTTGACTACCATTTGGCTAGATAGCTCCGTTTTTGTTTTAGAGTCAGATATTCCTCATTTGTGCCTATACTCCCATTAACTCTGGAATATCAAAATGCAGCCTTTAGGAGAAACGTGTTTCTAACTGTTTGAATCTAAACATAGATGCAACTTCCTAAGGTGAACGAACACAGCAGAGTAGCTTGAAACATGCATTTCACCTGTGTTTTAGACGCAATTTTACCACTAATTCTTATATATATTTGTACATGGCTGGGAATATCTGGTTCTAGATTCTCCAAAGAAAGGGATTCTGAACTGCTGCATTTACACATGAGTTTGTCTCTATAAGTTGAATATACAAGTTAACAATCATTCTGCTAGATAGCTCCGTTTTTGTTTTAGAGCCAGTTATTTCTCATTACACTCCATTCTCCCAATCACTCAGGAATATCCAAACGCAGCTTTTAGAAGAAACATGTTTCTAACTCGCTGAATATAAACATAGATGAAACTTCCTAAGGTGAACAACCACACAGCAGAGCATTTTCAAACATACATTTCTCCTGTGTGTTAGATGCAGTCTTTTGGTAATTCTTATATGCCTGTATATGGCTAGAAATATCTCTTTCTAGATACTCCAATGAAAGGTTTCTGAACTGCTCCGCATACACAACAGTTTAAATCTGTAAGTTGATTGTACACCTTGCTACCACTCTGCTTGATAGCTCTGATTTTGTTTTATAGCCAGATATTTCTCTTTACAGCCTGTACTTCCATTCACTCTGGAATATCCAAACGCCGCTTTTAGAAGAAACTTGTTTCTAACTCTCCGAATCTAAACATAGATGCTACTACCTAAGGTGAATGAACACACATCAGAGCAGTTTGAAATATGCGTTTTATTTCACCTGGGTTTTAGACTCAGTGTTACTGCTACTTCGTATGTACCTGTATATGGCTGGAAATATCTGTTTCTTAATTCTCCAAAGAAAGGGCTTCTGAACTGCTGCACACACACATCCGTTTATCTCTCTACGTTGATTGTGCACCTCGGAAACCATTCTGCTAGATACCTCCATTTTTGTTTTAGAGCCAGATATTTCTCATAGTAGCCTATACTCCCATTCACTCTGTAATATCCAATCACAGCTATTAGAAGAAACGTGTTTTTCATCCGCTGAACTTAAACATGGATGCAGCTTCCTAGGGTGAACGAACATACAGCAGAGCAGTTTGAAATATACGTTTCTTCTGTGTTTTATACACGGTCTTACTGGTAATACTTATATGCCTGTAAATGACTGGAAAAATCCCTTTCTAGATTCTCCAAAGAAAGGGTTGCAGAACTGATGCCTGCAAAGATCAGTTTAACTGTATAAGTCGATTTTACACATTGACCACCATTCTGCTTGATAGCTCCATTTTTGTTTTAGAGCCAGATATTTCTCATTACAGCCTATACTACCATTCACTCTGGAATATCGAAACCCAGCTTTTAGATGAAAAGTGTTTCTAACTCGCTGAATCTAAACATAGTTGCAACTTCCTAAGGTGAATGAACACAGAGCAGGGCAGTTTGAAATATATGCTTCTCCTGTGTTTTAGACGAAGTCTTACCCTAATTCTTACATGTCTGTATATGGTGGCAATATCTATTTCTATATGCTCTCAGGAAAGGGTTTCTGTTCTCCTGCACACACACATCTCTTAAACTCAGTAAGTTGACTGCACACCTTGACAAACATTCTGCTAGATAGCTCCTTTTTCTGTTTTAGAGTCAGATATTTCTCATTTTAGCTATACTCCCATTCAATCTGGATTATCCAAACGCAGCTTTTAGAAGAAACGTGTTTCTACGTGGCCACATCTAAACATAGATCCAAGTTCCTAAGGAGAATGAACACACGGCAGAACAGTTTCAAATATACGTTTCTCCTGTGGTTTAGACTCAGTCTTATGGCTAATTCTTATATGCCTGTATATGGCTGGAAATATCTCTCTCTAGGTTCTCCAAAGCAAGGGTTTCTGAACTGCTGCACAAACACATCAGCTTAACTCTGTAAGTTGATTGTACACCTTGACAACAATTCTGCTAGATAGCTCCGTTTTTATTTCAGAGCAAGATATTTCTCATTACAGCCTATACTCCAATGCACTCTGGAATATCCAAACGCAGCTTTTCGAAGAAACTTGTTTCTAATGGCCTGAATCTAAACATACATGCAACTCCCTAAGGTGAACGAACACAAAGCAGAGCAATTTCAAAGACACATTTCTCCTGGGTTTTAGACGCAGCATTGCTGCTAATTCTTGTATGCCTGTATATGGCTGGAAATAACTGTTTCTAGATTCTCAAAAGGGTTTCTGAACTGCTAGACACACATATCAGTTTAACTCTGTAAGTTGATTGTAAACCTTGACAACCATTCCGGTGGGTACCTCCGTTTCTTTTTTAGAGCCAGATATTTCTCATTACAGTCTATAGTTACATTCACTCTGGAATATCCAAATGCAGCTTTTAGAAGAAACATGTTTCTAACTCTCTGAATCTAAACATAGATGTAACATCCTAAGGTGAATGAACACACAGCAGAGCCATTTGTAAGATACGTTTCACATGTGTTTTAGACGTGATCATAAAGCTAATTCTTATATACCTCTATATGGCTGGAAATATCTGTTTCTAGATTCTTCAAAGAAAGGGTTTCTGAACTCTACATTCACACATCAGTTTAACTCTGTAAGTTGATTCTACACATTGACAATGATTCTGCTAGATAGCTCCGTGTTTGTTTTAGATCCAGGTATTTCTCATTACACCATATACTCCCATTCATTCAGCAACATCCAAACGTAGCTTATAGAAGGAACGTGTTTCTAACTTGTTGAATCTAATCATACATGCAACTTCCTAAGGTGAACGAATACAGAGCAGAGCAGTTAGAAAGATACGTTTCACCTATGTTTTAGAAGGGATCTTACCACTAATTCTTTTATACCTGTATGTAGCTGGAAATATCTGTTTCTAGATTCTCCAAAGAAAGGGTTTCTGAATTGCTACATTCACAAATCAGTTTAACTCTGTAAGTTGAATATACACGTTGACAATCATTCTGCCAGAGAATCGTTTTAGAGCCAGATATTTCTCATTACACCTATATTCCCATTGACTCTGGAATACCCAAACTCAGCTTTTAGAAGAAACGTGTTTAAAACTGGCTCAATCTAAACATAGATGCAACTTCCTAAGGTGAACGAACACACAGCAGAACAGTTTCACATATACATTTCTCCTGCGTTTCAGACGCAGTCCTACTGGTAACTCTTATATGCCTGTATATGGTTCGAAATATCTCTTTCTAGATTCTCCAAAGAAAGGGATTTTGAGCTGCTGCACACACACGTTAGTTTAACTCTGTATGGTGATTGTGCACCTTGACAACCATTCTCCTAGATAGCTCCGTTTTTGTTTTAGAGCAGATATTTCCCATTACAGCCGACAGTCCCATTCACTCTGGAATATCCAAAAGCAGCTCTTCGAGGAAACGAGTTTCTAACTCCCTGAATCTAAACATAGTTGCAACTTCCTAATGTTAACGAACACACAGCAGTGCAGTTTGAAAGATACGTTTCGCCTGTGTTTGAGATGCAGACTTACTGATAATTCTCATATGCCTGTATATTGCTGGAAATATCTGTTTCTAGATTCTCTAAAGCAAACGTTTCTTAACTGCTGCACACACACATCAGTTTCACTCAGTAAGTTGATTGTACACCTTAACAACCATTCTTCTAGACAGCTCCGTTTTTGTTTTAGAGCCTGATATTTTTGATTACAGCCTATACTCCCTTTCACTCTGGAATATCCACACGCAGCTTTTAAAAGAAACGTGTATCTAACTGGCTGAATCTAAACATAGATATAACTTCCTAAGGTGAACGAACACACAGCAGAGTAGTTTGAAAGATTCGTTTCTCCTGTGTCTTAGACGCAGTGTTACTGCTACTTCTTATATGCCTTTATATGGCTGGAAATATCTGTTTCTAGATTCTCCAAAGAAAGGTTTTCGAACTGCTGCACACCCACATCAATTTAACTCTCTAAGTGTGGGGATCACTCCCGTGTATGACCCCCTAATGTGTGGGCCTCAGCAGACGGTCAACTTGAGCCCAAACACAGTTTCCTGCTGGAGGCACTTGAGCTATGGGAAAGAAGGAATTAAGAAATGACTGATGTTGCAAAGGTTTCTACTTCTGACTACAATGACGCTTGGGTAAGTGTAGTGTGGTTTTGTCAGACATTATGTCTCCATTAGGCCTCTGCATGACCTTTATGACTTTGCTTTTCAAGAAGTTTTACCTTATCTGCATTACCGCCTTGAACCCTAGGTAATGACTTTATGGCTTAGCTTGTGACTCTTAGGTATTGTTATTCACAAGTGTGTTTTGGTAAAAACAGATAAAGCATACAACCTGCCCACTTTTATGATACTTGAATATCATGCTTCAGATTGTTTTCATGATCCTATATTTTGTAAATTTCCATTCCTCTTATTGTTGATTGTGTAAACACCTTTGATCTTAAGGTATATATTGAGACCCTGGACAAAAATAAATTTGCTTTTTAGGGATTGCCTTTTCAGTCCTCCAGACCCCAGCTTTTCTGTCTATCTTTATTTCTGCACACCCCCACTTTCAAGTCGGGACCCTTTTGCTGGCCAAGTCTCCCCGGCGGATCTTCTGTCACCCACATCTGGTGCCCCAAACAGGGACCTGAAAACGAGGGACAACGGTGATGCTTATCATAGAAGGGTAAGGCTTCAGTGGTAAGATTTGGTAAAACAATGTTACTTCTTTTCTTTTAATCTTGTATATACATTTACCTTGATTTTTCCTCATCTGGAGTAAGACATGGGGAAACTTGAGTCAAAAGAACATAATTTGTTTGTGCTTTTGTTACAGCCAATGATTAAGTCACATGGTCATGATATTAAGTTGAAAAAAGTGGAGGAATTTTTAAATATTGTAAGAGAAATTTGTCCATGGGTCCCAAACGAAGGTGTTCTTGATGTTGGTGCTTCGACGCATATTGGGGAGCAAATTGAAAATTTTTGTCTTTATAATAAGGATTCTTCACAGGCTAGTATTTTGCTTTCAGTTTGGCCTCGGCTTCACAATTGTGTTTGCCCTCCCCAATCTCAAACTGCTTTTCCTTCTGCTCCACCCTATTCTGCTGCTGCACCTCCTGTTGCTTCCCCTCTCTCTCTGCCACCACCTCTTGCTCTGCCGTCCCCAGCCGTGTCCCATGTTGATTCTCTTCTTCTCACACATGATGAGCCTTTGGAACAGGTCTCCGCTTCTTCACATGCAGCCCTCACTGATTTTGATCTGTTAATAGAAGTAGCTGCTGCAGCCCCACAGCCTGCATCCCAATAGGCTCCAGGACTGGTAACTTTTACTCTTCCACCTGAACTCGCACAACAATTTCAAGATTTACTTTCACTCTGCTCCAGGGCTCTATCGGTACAGCACCCTCTAACTTTTCCTACTTTACAGCAGGTTCCTTTGTCGCCTGCCTCCACCGCCGGTTTGCCCATTGCTTTACGACCTTCCCCTGCCTCCCCGGATACCCTTTGTCACATGCTTTAATATCTTTACAGCGTGGATTCTCTGATTTTGATAATATGTATCCAGCCGTGTTCCCAGTGTTAGAAAGAGTTGATCAGCAGGGAAATGTTGTTCGCCATTATGATCCTATTTCTCCTAAAGCTTTAAAAGAATTAAAAGAGGAAATGACTCAACATGGCCCAACGTCCCCTTATACCCTCACTCTTTTGGAAAACCTTGCTAGTAATGCATTGCCTCCTTCGGATTGGGGTCGCCTTGCTCGAGCATGTTTGTCTGGTGGAGATTATTTACTTTGGAGGGCTAACTATGAGGATCCTGCCTCTGAACAAGCTGAACGAAATCACCTCCAAAATAGTCCTATCACTCTTGATATGCTTCTTGGCCGCGGGGCATATGAGCCTCTGCCTCAACAGATCAATTTGGCCACTGAAGCCTACGCCCAAGTTAATTCCCTTGCTTTGACTGCTTGGTGGCAATTGCCTCCCACAGGTACTAAAACGGAAGAACTTGCTAAGCTTAGGCAGGGCCCTGATGAAACTTATCAGGACTTCACCTCTTGCTTGATACAAGCTGTGGGCCGTCAGGTTCAGGATTCAGAAGCTGGCACTTTCCTCATGTACCAATTGGCTTATGACAATGCCAACACTGCCTGTCAGGCCACCATTCGGCCCTGGCATAAAAAGGTTACAGTGGTGGATTTTGTTCGTCTGCGTGCTGATATTGGCCCCGCCTATCAACAGGGGCTTGCTATGTGTGCAGCTCAGGCTGGTTTGTCTGTCTCTGCTTTTATTAATCAAAGATCTAATCATGCTGAAAACAAACATAAATGTTTTCGATGTGGTGCTCAAGGCCATATAGCAAGAAACTGTCGAAGCTTGCCTGCTCCTACCCAACAACTAGCTCTCCCTGCGCCTCTGGTTCCAGCACCTCCCAATCCTCCAGGACGGCGACCCGGTGAGTGTCCACGTTGTCATAAGGGTAATCATTGGGCTAATTTGTGCCATTCAAAAAATGATAAATTTGGTAATCCTCTCCCGACCCATTCGGGAAACTCCCAGAGGGGGCTGTCTCGACCCTCTCAACAAATCGGGGCATCCTTGATTCAGAATCCCAACCCTCTAATACCCACCAATCCGTTTCTCAACTCTTCCAAGCAACCCCAGACAGTGCAGGACTTGGCCTCTGTCCCTCTGCCAGACAAATATTGACTCCTGACGTGGGACCACAAGCTGTTCCCACTGGTGTTTTCGGCCCACTTCCCCCGGCCATGCCGGTCTTGTTCTCGGTTGCAGCAGTTGGTCCCTGAAAGGACTTCAAGTCCTTCCTGGCATGATTGATGCTGATTACACTGGTGAGATTAAAGTTATAACCTGGGCTCCTACTGGCATCTATACGCTAGTCCCTGATGAACATTTTGCTCAGCTGCTTTTGATACCTGTCTCTACTGCTGTGGGTACTCTGATGCATCAATCTAGAGGTGATCGTGTCTTTGGCTCTTCTTCGTATGCTTATTGGGTTCAATCTATTTCTACAACTCGTCCTGAAATGACCATTTTAATTAATGGCAAAGCCTTTAGGGGTTTATTGGATACTGGTGCTGATGTTTCTATTATTTCAGCCAAATTTTGGCCTGCAGCCTGGCCAACTACTGCTGCCATGACCTCTCTAAAAGGTATTGGCATGAGTCATAATCCACAGCAATCTGCTGACCTTTTGTCCTGGAGTGATCCTGATGGTCATTCTGGATTTTTTTGCCCCTATGTCCTACAAGGCATTCCCCTTAATCTATGGGGGCGTGACGTTCTGCAGGCTATCTGAGCACGCTTGGCTACTGATAATGTTCCTATACATATTATGACTAAACAAGGTTATCAGGAAGGCAAAGGTCTTGGTAAACATTTGCAGGGTGGTTCTGAGCCTTTACTCCCACAGCAACGCCCTGCTAGATATGGTTTGGTGTATTTCCCATGAGGGTCGCTGTGCTTCCCGATACTCACACAGATAAAATCACATGGAAATCTGATTCTCCTGTGTGGGTAGACCAATGGACCTTATCTTCAGAATAAATGGCTGCTGCTCATGAGTTGGTTCGGGAACAACTTGATGCGGGGCACATTCGACCTACTTCTAGTCCTTGAAATTCTCCTATTTTTGTCATTACGAGAAGATCTGGTAAATGGAGACTGCTGCAAGACCTCAGGAAAGTTAATGAAACAATGGAAGTCATGGGCCCCCTGCAACCAGGTCTGCCCTCTTCCGTTGTAGTTCCTCAATATTGGCATCTTTTGGTTTTGGACTTGAAAGACTGTTTCTTTTCCATTCCTTTGCATCCTATGGACTGTAAGCATTTTGCTTTTAGTCTTCCTTCTACTAATTTTGAGTGACCTTATGAAAGGTATGAATGGACTGTTTTGCCCCAAGGTATGGCCAGTAGCCCCACCTTGTGGCAGTCCTTTGTTGCAAAAGCTATCGACCCCGTTAGACAACGTTTTCCTGAAGTTTTGCTATTACATTATATGGATGACTTATTACTTGCTGCTGGCACTCAACCTCTCTTGTTTAGGGCATATGCTCTTTTACAACAATGTTTGACCACAGCTAACCTTGTTATCGCGCCTGACAAAATTCTGTCTGTTACTCCTTATCATTATTTGGGGAAACTTATTGATTCTCATCAAGTTTCTTTTAAACTACCACTTTTATCCACAGCCCACTTGCATTCTTTGCATGATTTTCAAAAATTTTTGGGTGATGTTAATTGGATTCGTCCTGGTTTGAAACTTACTACTGGACAGCTTAAGCCCCTTTTTGATACTCTTAAGGGCCCCTCTGATCCCAAATCTCCTCGGTCTCTTTCTCCTGCTGCAAAACATGCTCTTTCGCTTCTCCATGATGCTTTGTCACAGCACAAATTGACTCGGGTCAAGGAAAACACACCTTGGTCTTACTGTATTCTTCGTACACCTTATACTCCTACTAGAATTTTTTGGCAACAAGGCATTTTGGAATAGCTTCATCTTCTATCTACTTGTAGTAAGGTTATTTCCCCTTATTTTGATCTTGTAGCTACTTTGGTTGCCCAGGGTCGACAGCGGGCTCTGTCCCTATTTGGCCGTGATCCTCCTGATATCATTGTTCCTTACACTGCTTCTCAACAGCAGTGGTTGTGGACCTTTTCTGATTCTTGGCAAAATGCTTTTGCAGGTTTTACTGGTAAAATTCTTTGTCATCACCCTGCAGGTAAGTTACTCCAATTTTATTCTCAATGCTCCTTTATTTTTCCACAGACTTGTGTTAAAGCACCTTTACCGACTGCTTGCCTTGCATTCATGGATGGCTCCCCCTCTGGTGTGGCTGCTGGGACCATGAATAAACAACTGTTTCCCTTTTTTTACAGTGGAGCAATCCCCACAACACTTGGAACTTCTTGCTATTCAACATGTACTTACTACTTGGGATGTTCCTTTAAATCTTTACTCTGACAGTCTTTATGTTGCTAATTTGGTATAGGATTTGGAAACTGCACCTATGTCTTTTTCTGACTCCTCTCCCATAATTCACCTTTTGCTTCTATTACAACAGGCTTTACGCTGCCATCATTCACCCTTTTTTATAGGTCATATTTGGGCTCATTCCTCCTTACCTGATCCCTTAACTGAAGGTAATAGTATTGCTGATTGTTTGACTCAATGTGTTTTTCCTATCCTGACACCCTTTCAACAGGCTGAGGCTTCTCATGCTCTTCATCATCAAAATGCACACAGCTTACGTTTGCAATTTAAAATTACAAGAGACCAAGCCTGTCACATTGTTAAGCAGTGCCCTGTCTGTCTCCCTCATCTTCCAACCAAACAGCTTTCTGGTGTTAATCCTCGAGGACTTCAACCTGGTCATGTTTATCAAATGGATGTTACTCATTTTCCTTCTTTTGGTAAACTCCAGTTTATTCATGTTACCATTGACACTCTCATTTCATTGTTGCCTCTGCTCATACAGGTGAGGCCATTAAAGATGTTGTTGCTCATTGCCTTCAGGTGTTTTCTACAATTGGACCTCCAAAACTTCTGAAAACTGATAATGGCCCTGCTTATACTAGTAAAAGTTTTGCTTCCTTTTGTTCTCAGTTTCAGGTTTCCCATCGTACAGGCGTTCCCTATTACTCTCAGGGACAAGGCATTGTTGAACGTTCTCATTCCACATTGAAAACGTTACTCCTTAAACTTAAGGCTGATTCATCCTCTGAGATTCTTCACAAAACACCTCATGTTTGGTTGCGCCACATCTTATATGTTCTTAACTTTTTGACTTTGGATTCTGAAGGGCACTCTGCCGCTGATCGCTTTTGGCATCTATCGCCATGGGCCTTCACCCAAGTTCTTTGGAAAGATGTTCTTACTAATCAATGGCATGGCCCTGACCCTGTCCTTATTTGGGGACATGGCCATGTTTGTGTTTTTCCCAGGTCTGCGGACTTTCCTATTTGGATTCCTGAACGGCTTGTGAAACATGCACCTGCAACTCGGAGGATCCACGGGACTCATTCTCCGCTTCTGCCGTCTGCCTCTGACACCTCGCCTGCGACGCCGTCTTCGTCCCCATCCCTCTCCTCGGATCTGCACACTTGCAACTGCTCTGCCGACTTGGGCTCAGCCCCATCAGCTGACGGCTGAAGCTGCTCAACTTGTTGCTGAACAAGGACATTCTCATTCACCTGTTGTCATGTTTATTGCTATGATGGCTATTTTGTCTTGTCAAGTACCTTCTGCCCAGGCCCTGCCTGATACTCAAGTGCTTTGGGCTTATCTTTCTGACCCGCCTGTCCTCCGTCCTGTTACTTGGTCTGATCCTGCTTTTTCTGTTTATCTTAATGATACCTCTCTCCTGGGTTATCCTTCTTCTACTCATATTACTCCTCAGTCTGCTAACTATTCTTTTTTGCCCAAGCCACCAGTCCACTGATGTGTTTCTATGCATCAAAAATTTGGGATGAACTTTCTACTAGTAACCGCCTTGCTTTTATGCCCATTGTTCCTTCAACTAATGGCCCTTATTGTTTTGAATTGGGTATGAAGCACCTTAACACCTATGAAGGGCCCTCTGCTTTGTTACCCAGGGAAGTTTCTCAACTTACTCGGGACTGGATGCTCACCTACTTAGGTATTAAAGAATCTTGGAATGTTTCTTCTCCTAAATTTCCTTTTCTTCCTCATTCTCGTTGCAATCCTGCTAACATTTCTCTTGATCCTTCTCACCCTTGGAAATTTTGTTATCCTAAACAACGTACTGCTCTTACTTACACTTTGTCCACAGGGTTTGTCTTGTATGACTGGTCTGTTCCTGCTCCCATGAGTAATACCATTGAACATTATCAATCTCCTGGTGGTCGGGCTACTCCCTTCTTTTCTACTCCTTCTGGTCGTACCTATACCTCCTTGTGGCATCTTTTTACTGCCCTTGCCCCAAGTTATTGGCAAGTGGGCACCCACAGTGCCTCTTATCCCTCCCCTTCCCTACACTATGTTCAGGCCTGTGTTGCCTCTCCCTATGCCTTGCTATATGGATCTATTAATATTTCTTTTTCTATGGGTCACTATAATATTTCTTGCTCTTCTTGTATACTTTCTAATTGCTTAGACTCTTCTGTTTTCCCCACGTCAGTCGTTCTTGTTGTTCGTCAACCTCCCTAGGTTATGCTTCCCGTTAACATTTCTGGTTCCTGGTATGATGAGCATAGTCTTCAAATTTTGCATCAAATTCATGACCTTCTTTGCCCTAAACGTTTTATTGGTGTTTTAGTTGCAAGCATTTTGGCTATTGTAAGTGTTGTTGCTACTGCTGCTATGGCTGCAGTCAGTTAGCACATAGTGTACAAACAGCTGCTTATGTAAATCATCTTGCTCACAATGTTTCTGTTTCCCTGGGTACTCAAATTGTTATTGATTCCAAAATGGAAGCTAAGCTTAATGCTTTGGAAGAAACTATTACTGTTTTGGGTGATAAGGTTTATAATATTCAATCTCGCTTGTGCCTTCATTGCCATGCTAATTTTAATTCAATTTGCATTACTAATTCTTCCTATAATGATACTGAATGGAATTGGCCTTTAGTTAAGGCTCATTTACAAGGCATTTGGAGTCATAATAATTTGTCCCTTGGTGTTTTTAAACTTCAATGTCAAATTCATGCCATTGACTTAGTCATCAACAATTGCCACAAGATGCTACCATTGCCCGTCACACTGTTGATACTTTGTCCTCTTGGACACATGGTCTTCATTTGCCGTCACTTTCTACTATGATTGGTATTGGTGGCTTTCTTTTGCTTCTCGTCATTCTTCTGCCGTTTCTCTTTCACCTTGTGTTCTCCTCCCTCCAGCATCTTCAACTCAAGTTGTTTGAGTTGCATTTAAAAACAAAAAGAGAGGGAATTGTGGGGATCGCTCCCATGTAAGGCTGCCTAATGTGTGGGCCTCACCACACAGTGAGCTTGAGCCTAAACGCAGTTTCCTGTTGGAGACAGTCAAGTTATGGGAAAGAAGGAACTAAGAAATGACTGATGTTGCAAAGGTTTCTACTTCTGACTACAATGTCGCTTGGGCAAGGGACGTGTGGTTTTGTCAGACATTATGTCTCCATAGGCCTCTGCATGACCTTTACGACTTTACTTTCCAAGAAATTTTACCTTATCCTCATAACCATCTTGAACCCTAGGTAATGACTTTATGGCTTAGCTTGTGACTCTTAGGTATTGTTATTCACAAGTGTGTTTTGGTAAAAACGGATAAAGCATACCACCTGCCCACTTTTATGATCCTTCAATGTCATGCTTAAGATTATTTTCGTGATCCTATGTTTTGTAAATTTCCTTTGCTCTTATTGTTGATTGTGTAAACACCTTCCATTATAACGTATATATTGAGACCCTGGACAAAAATAAATTCGCTGTTTATGCAGCGCCTTTTCAGCCCTCCAGATCCCAGCTTTTCTGTCTCTCTTTATTTCCGTGCATACCATCTTTCAGGTCGGGACCCTCTTGTTGGCCACGACTCCCCAGCAGATCTTCCATCTCCCGCATGTAAGTTGATTGTATCCCTTTACAACCATTCTGCTAGATAGCTCCATTTTTGTTTTAGAGCCAGATATTTCTCATTAAAGCATATAATCCCATTCACTCTTGAATATCTAAAGGCAGCTATTATAAGAAACGTGTTTGTAACTCCCTGAATTTAAACATAGATGCCACTTCCTAAAGTGAACGAACACACAGCAGAGCAGTTTGAAAGATATGTTTCTCCAGTGTTTTAGGCACAGTCTTACGGCTAATTCTTATATACCTGTATATGGCCGGAAATATCTGTTTCTAGATTCTCCAAGAGAGGTTTTCTGAACTGCTGCAAACGCACATCAGTTTAACTCTGTAAGTTGATTGTACACCTTGGCAACAATTGGGCTAGATAGCTCCGTTTTTGTTTTAGAGCCAGATATTTCTCATTACAGCCTATGCTCCCATTCACTCTGCAATATCCAAACGCAGGTTTTGGAAGAAAGGTGTTTCTAACTCGCTAAATCAAAACATAGATGCGACTTCCTAAGGTGAACAAACACACAGCAGAGCACTTTCAAAGATACGTATCTCCTGTGCTTTAGACTCAGTGTTCCTGCTAATTCTTATATGCCTGTATATGGCTGGAAATATCGGTTTCTAGATTCTACAAAGAAAGGTTTTCTGAACTGCTGCACAAACACATCAGTTTACCTCTGTAAGTTGATTGTACACTTGGACATCCATTCTGCTAGGTAGCTCCTTTTTTGTTTTAGAGCCAGATATTTCTCATCACAGACTATACTCACATTCATTTTGGAATATCCCAATGCAGCTTTTAGAGGAAACTTGTTTCTAACTCGCTGAATCTAAACATAGATGCGACTTCCTAAGGTGAACGAACAAACAGCAGAGCAGTTTGAAATATACGTTTCTCTGGTGTTTTAAACGCAGTCTTACTGCCTATTCTTATATTTTTTTCCTGTATATGCCAGGAAATATGTGTTTCTAGATTATCCAAAAAAGGATTTATGAACTGCTGCACACACACATCAGTTTAACTCTGTAAGTTGATTGCACACCTTGACAACCATATGCTAGATAGCTGCATTTTTGTTTTAGAGCCAGACATTTCTCATTACAACATATACTACGATTCACTCTGGAATATCTAAATGCACCTTTTAGAAGAAACGTGCTTCTAACCCACTGAAATTAAACATAGATGCGACGTCCTAAGGTGAACGAAAACACAGCAGAGCACTTTGAAAGACAGGTTTCTCCTCTGTTTTAGACACAGTCTTACCACTAACTGTTATATGCCTGTATATGGCTGGACATATCTGTTTCTAGATTCTCCAAAGAAAGGGTTCTGAACTGCTGCACGCACACATCCGCTTAATTCTGTACGTTGATTATACACGTTGACAACCATTCTGCAAATAGCTCTGGTTTGTGTTAGATCCAGATATTTCTCATTACAGCCTATAGCCCCATTCACTCTGGAATATCCAAACGCAGCTTTTAGAAGTAACGTGTTTCTAACTCACTCAAACTAAAAATATGTGCGACTTCCTAAGGTGAACGAACACATAGAAGAGCAGTTTGAAAGATGCATTTCTCCAGTGTTTTAGACGAAGTATTACTGCTAATTCTTGTATGCCTTCAAATTGCTGGAAAGATCTGTTTCTAGATCCTGCAAGGAAAGGGTTTCTGAACTGCTGCAAACACGCATCAGTTTAACTGTGTCAGTTGATTATACACCTTGAGAACCATTCTGCTAGGTAGCTCCTTTTATACTTTTGAGGCAGATATTTCTCATTACAGCCTATAGTTCCATTCACTCTGGAAATTCCAAACGCAGCTTTTAGAAGACACGTTTTTCTAACTCGCTGAATCTAAATATGTATGCGACATTCTATGTTGAATGAACACACAGCAGAGCACTTTGAAAGATATGTTTCTCCTCTGTTGTAGACGTAGTCTTACTACTAATTCTTATATGCCTCTATAAGGCTGGAAATATCTGTATCCAGATTCTCCTAAGAAAGGATTTCTGAACTGCTGCACACACACATCAGTTTAACTCTGTAAGTTAATTGTACAGCTTGACACCCATTATGCTGGATAGCTGCGTTTATGTTTTAGAGCAAGATAGTTCACATTACAGCCCATACTTTCATTCTCTCTGAAATATCCAAAGGCAGCTTTTAGAAGACACGTGTTTATAACTCGCTGAACCTAAACATAGATGCAACTCCCTAAGGTGAAAAAACACAAAGCAGAGCAGTTTGAAATAGACGTTTCTCCTGTGTTTTAAAAGCAGTCTGACTGCTACTTCTTATATGCCTGTATAGCGCTGGAAATATCTGTTTCTAGATTCTCCAAAGAAAGGACTTCTGTCTGAACTGCTGCACACACACATCCGTTTATCTCTGTAAGTTGATTGTAGAGCTTCACAACCATTCTGCTAGACACCTCCGTTTCTGTTTTAGAGAAAGATATTTCTCATTACAGCCTATACTCCCATTCACTCTAGAATATCCAAACGCAGCTTTTAGAAGAAACATGTTTCTAACTCGCTGAATATAAATATAGATGCAACTTCCTAAGGAGAAGGAACACAAAACAGAGCAGTTTGACATACATGTTTCTCCTGTGTTTTAAACACAGTCTTACTGCTAGTTCCTATATGCCTGTATATGGCTGGAAATATCTGTTTCCATATTCTCTAGAGAAAGGATTTCGGAACTGCTGCACACACACATCAGTTTAATTGTAAGTTGATTGCACAGCTTCACAACCATTCTGCTAGATAGCTCCGTTTTTGTTTTAGAGCAAGATATTTCTTATTACAGCCTGTATTCCCATTCACTCTGGGATATCCAAACGCAGCCTTTAGAAGAAACGATTTTATAACTCGCTGAATCTAAACATACATGCAACTTCCTAAGGTGAACGAACACAAAGCAGAGCAGTTTGACATAGACGTTTCTCCTGTGTTTTAAACGCAGTCTAACTGCTAATTCATATATGCCTGTATATGGCTGTAAATATCTGATTCTGGATTCTCCAAAGAAGGATTTCTGAACTGCTGCACACACACAATCCTCTTTCACTCTCTAAGTTGATTGTACATCTTGACAAGCATTCTGCTAAATAGTTCCGTTTAGGTTTTAGAGAAAGTTATTTCTCATTGCAGCCTATACTCCCATTCACTCTGGAATATCCAAACGCAGCTTTTACAAGAAACGTGTTTCCAGCTCGCTGAATCTAAACATAGAGGCAACTTCCTAAGGTGAACGAACACAAAGCAGAGCAGTTTGAACTAGATGTTTCTCCTGTGTTTTAAACGCAGTCTTACTGCTAGTTCTTATAAGACTGTATATGGCTGGAAATATCTGTTTCCAGATTCTCCAGTGAAAGGATTTCTGAACTGCTGCACACACAGACGAGTTGAACTCTTTAAGTTGATTGCACAGCTTGACAACCATTCTGCTAGATAGTTCCATTTTTGTTTTAGAGCAAGGTATTTCTCATGACAGCCTATATTGCCATTCCCTCTGGAATATCCAAATGCAGCTTTCAGAAGAATCGTGTTTCTAAATCGCTGAATCTAAACATAGAAGCAACTTCCTAAGGTGTACGAACACTAAGCAGAGCAGTTTGAAATAGACGTTTCTCCTGTTTTTTCAACGCAATCTTATGGCTAATTATATTTCCAGCCTGCGTATGGCTGGAAATATCTGTTTCTAGAGTCTCCAAAGGAAGGAATCCTGAACAGCTGCACACACATATCAGTTGACCTCTGTATGTTGATTGTACAGCTTGACAACGATTTTGCCAGATAGCTCCATTTTTATTTTAGAACAAGATATTTCTCTTTACAGCCTATATTCTCCTTCACTCTGGAATATCCAAACGCAGCTTTTAGAAGAAACGTGTTTCTAACTCGCTGAATCTAAACATAGATGCAACTTCCTAAGGTTAACGAACACACAGCAGAGCAGTTGAAATAGAGATTTCTCCTATGTTTTAAACGCAGGCTTACTGCTAATTCTTATATGCCTGTATATGGCTGGAAATATCTGCTTCCAGATTCTCCAAACAAAGGATTTCTGAACTGCTGCAAACACACATCAGTTTAACTCCATAAGTGGATTGTACAGCTTGACAACCATTCTACTAGATATCTCCGTTTTTGTTTCAGAGCGAGTTATTTCTCGTTACAGCCTATGCTCCCATTCACTATGGCATATCCAAAAGCAGGTTATAGAAGGAACGTCTTCCTAAGTCGCTGAATCTAAACATAGATGCAACTTCCTAAGCTGAAAGAACACAAAGTAGAGCAGGTTGAAATAGACGTTTCTCCTGTGTTTTAAACGCAGTCTCACTGCTAATTCTTATATGACTGTATATGACTGGAAATATCTGTTTCTAGATTCTGCAAGAAAGGATTTCTGAACTGCTGCACACAAACAAAAGTTTAACTCTGTAAGTGGACTGTAGAGCACCACAATCATTCTGCCAGATAGCTCCGTTTTCGTTTCATAGCAAGATATTTCTCATTACAGCCTGTACTCCCATTCACTCTGGATATCCAAACGCAGCTTGTAGAAGAAACGTGTTTCTAACTCGCTGAATCTAAACATAGATCCAAGTTCCTAAGGTGAATGAACACAAAGCAGAGCAGTTTGAAATAGACGTTTCTCCTGTGTTTTAAATGCAGTCTTACTGCTAATTCTTATATGCCTGTATATGGCTGGAAATATGTGTTTCTACATTCTCCAAAGAAAGGATTCCTGAACTGCTGCACACAAACATCCGTTTAACTCTGTAAGTTGATTGCACAGCTTGACAATCATTCTGCTAGATAGCTGTGTTTTTGTTTTAGAGCAAGATATTTCTCATTGCAGCCTGTACTCCCATTCACTCTGGAATATCAAAACACAACTTTTAGAAGAAGCATTTTTCTAACTCGCTGAATCTAAGCATAGATGCAACTTCCTACGATGAACGAACACAAAGCAAAGGAGTTTGAAATACACGATTCTCCTGCGTTTTAACGGCAGTCACACCGCTAATTCTTGTGTGTCTGTATATGGCTGGAAATATCTGTTTCTAGATTCCCAAAAGAAAGGATTTCTGAACTGCTGCACACACATATCAGTTTATCTCTGTAAGTTGATTGTACAGCTTGACAACCATTATGCTAGATAGCTCCGTTTTTGTTTTGCAGCAAGATATTTCTCATTACAACCTATACTCCCATTGACTCTGGAATTTCCAAATAAAGCTTTTAGAAGAAAGGTGTTTCTAACTCACTGAATCTAAACGTAGATGAAACTTCATGAGGTGAACGAACACAAAGCAGAGCAGTTTGAAATAGACGTTTCTCCTGTGTTTTAAACGCAGTCTCACTGCTAATTCTTATATGACTGTATATGGCTAGAAATATCTTTTTCTAGATTCTCCAAAGAAAGGATTTCTGAACTGCTACACAAACACATCTGTTTAACTCTGTAAGTGGATTTTACAGCTCGAAAACAATTCTGCTAGATTGTTCCATTTTTGTTCTAGAGGAAGATATTTCTCATTACAGCCTATACTCCCATTCACTCTGGAATATAGAAACACAGCTTTTAGAAGAAACGTTTTTCTAACTCACTGAATCTAAAGATAGATGCAACTTCCTAAGGTGAATGAACACAAAGCAGAGCAGTTTGAAATAGACGTTTCTCCTGTGTTTTAAATGCAGTCTTACTGCTAGTTCTCATATGCCTGTATATGGCTGGAAATATCTGTTTCCAGATTCTCCAAAGAAAGATTTCTGAAGTGTTGCATGCACAGAACAGTTAACTCTCTAAGTTGATTTTACAGGTTGACAACCATTCTGTAAGCTAGCTCCGTTTTTGTTTTAGAGAATGATATTTCTCATTACAGCCTATACCCTTGGCAACCATTCTGCTAGATAGCTGCATTTCTGTTTTAGAGCAAGATATCTCTTTCCACATTCTCCAAAGAAAGGATTTCTGAACTGCTGCACACACATAAGTTTACCTTTGTAAGTTGATTGTACAGCTTGATAACCATTCTCCTAGATAGCTCCGTTTTTTTTTTTTTTTAGAGCATGGTATTTCTCATTACAGCCTATACTCCCATTCACTCTGGAATATGCAAACGCAGCTTTAACAAGCAACTTGTTTCTAACTCGCTGAACCTAAACATAGATGCGACTTCCTAAGGTGAACGAAAACAAAGCAGAGCTGTTTGAAATAGACGTTTCTCCTGTGTTTTAAACACAGTCTTACTGCTAATTCTTATAACCGCTATAGGGCTGGAAATATCAGTTTCTAGATTCTCCCAAGAAAGGATTTCTGAACTGCTGGACACATACAACAGTTTAACTCTGTATGTTGATTGTACAGCTTGACAATTATTCTGCTAGATAGCTCCGATTTTCTTTTAGAGCAAGATATTTCTCATTACATCCCATACTCCCATTCACTCTGGAATATGCAAACGCAGCTTTAACAAGCAACGTGTTTCTAACTCGCTGAACCTAAACATAGATGCGAATTCCTAAGGTGAACGAAAACAAAGCAGAGTTGTTTGAAATAGACGTTTCTCCTATGTTTCAATGCAGGCTTACTGCTAATTCTTATATGCCTGTTTATGGCTGGAAAGGTTTGTATCCAGTTTCCCCAAAGAAAGGATTTCTGAACTGCTGCACACACACATCAGTTTACCTCTGTAAGTTGATTGTGCAGCTTGACAACCATTCTGATAGATAGATTCATTTTGGTTTTAGATCAAGATATTTCTCATTACAGCCTATACGCCCATTCACTTTGGAATATCCACACGCACCTTTTAGAAGAAACGTGTTTCTAACTCTCTGAATCTAAACATAGATGCAACTTCGCAGGTGAAAGAACACAAAGCAGAGCAGTTTGAAATATATGTTTCTTCGGTCTTTTAAATGCAGTCTTAGTGCTAATTTTTATATGCCTGTATATGGTGGAAATATCTTTTTCTAGATTCTCCAAAGAAAGGATTTCTGAACTGCTGCTCACAGACATCACTTTAACTCTGTAACTTGATTGTACAGCTTGACAACCATTCTGCTAGATAGCTCCGTTTTTGTTTTAGAGCAAGATATTTCTCATTACAGCCTATACTCCCATTAACTCTGGAATATCCAATCGCAGCTTTTCGAAGAAACGTGTTTCTACCTCGCTGAATCTAAACATAGATACAACTTCCTGAGGTGAATGAACACAAAGTACATAAGTTTGAAACAGACGTTTCTTCTGTGTTTTAAATGCAGTCTTACTGGTAGTTCTTATATGCCTGTATATGGCTTTAAATATCTTTTTCCGGATTCTCCAAAAAAAGGATTTCTGAACTGCTGCACACACACATCAGTGTAGCTCTGTAAGTTGATTGTACAGCTTGACAACCATTCTGCTACATAGCTCTGTTTTTGTTTTAGAGCAAGATATTTCTCATCACAGCCTATAGACCCATTCACTCTGGAATATCCAAACGCAGCTTTTGAAGAAACGTGTTTCTAACTCGCTGAATCTAAAGATAGATGCAACTTCCTAAGGTGAACTAACACAAAGCAGAGCAGTTTGTAATAGACATTTCGCCTGTGTTTTAATCGCAGTCTTACTACTAATTTTTGTATTCCTGTATATGGCTGGAAGTATCTGTTTCTAGATTCTCCATGAAAAGGATTTCTGAACTGCTGCACAAACACATCAGTTCCACTCTGTAAGTTGATTGTACAGCTTGACAACCATTATGTTAGATAGGGGTGTTTTTGTTTTAGCGCAAGATATTTCTCATTTAAGCCTATAGTCCCATTGACTCTGGAATATCCAAATGCAGCTTTTGGAAGAAAAGTGTTTCTCACTCGCTGAATCTAAATATAGAGGCAACTTCGTAAGGTGAACGAATACACAGCAGAATTGTTTGAAATAGACGTTTCTCTAAAACCAGTAATCCCAGCACTTCAGGAGGCCGAGGCGGGTGGATCACGAGGTCAAGAGATCGAGACCATCCTCGTCAACACGGTGAAAAACGTCTCTACCGAAAATACAAAAAATTAGCTGGGCATGGTGTCGTGTGCCTGTAATCCCACTTACTCAGGAGGCTGAGGCAGGAGTATTGCCTGAAGCTAGGAGGCGAAGGTTGCGGTGAGCCGAGATCACGGCATTACACTCCAGCAGCCTGGGTAACAAGAGTGAAACTTTGCCTCTACAAAAAAAAAAAAAAAAAAAAAAAGAAATAGCCGTTTCTCCTGTGATTTAAATGCAGTCTTACTGCAATTTCTTATATGCCTGTATATCGCTGGAAATATCTGTTTCCAGAGTCTCCAAAGAAAGGATTTGAGAACTGCTGCACACACACATCAGTATAACTCTGTAAGTTGATTGCACAGCTTGGCAACCATTCTGCTAGATAGATGTGTTTTTGTTTTAGAGCAAGACATTTCTCATTACAGCCTATAGTCACATTCACTCTGGAATATCCAAATGCAGCTTTTAGAAGAAACGTGTTTCTAACTAGCTGAATCTAAACATACATGCAATTTCCTAAGGTGAACGAACACAATGCAGAGCAGTTTGAAATAGATGTTTCTCCTGTGTTTTAAACAGTCTTACTGCTAATTCTTATATGTCTGTGCATGGCTGGAAATATCTGTTTCCAGATTCTCCAAAGAAAGGATTTCTGAACTGCTACACACACATCAGTTTAATTCTATATGTTGATTATACAGCTTGACAACCATTCTGCTAGATAGCTGCGTTTTTGTTTTACAGCAAGACATTTCTCATTACAGCCTATAGTCACATTCAGTCTGGAATATCCAAACGCAGCTTTTAGAAGAAACATGTTTCTAACTCGCTGAATCTAAACATACATGTACCTTCCTAAGGTGAATGAACACAAAGCAGAGCAGTTAGAAATAGCCATTTCTCCTGTGTTTTAAACGCAGTCTTACAGGTAGTTCTTACATGCCTGTACATGGCTGGAAATATCTGTTTCCAGATTCTCCAACATGTACCCCAAAACCTAAAATGCAATAAAATAAATAAATGGGAAAGAAAAAAAAAAATTTAAAGCAGTGATTCATATATTGGCTTCTAAGTTGATATACTTGGTTTCAATAATATTCATTACTGAAATAACACCTCCAAAACACAGGGCATGCAAATATGTAACATAGGCAAAGGCAAAGTTTACAGGAATGAATATTAACTCATACCTCAAATAGGCTTGATAACTAAAAGAATTTTTTTTCCTGAAAGAAAAAAAATTTCTTTAAAAATTCAAAAAAGAAAGGATTTCTGAACTGCTGCACACACATATCAGTTTAACTCTGTAAGTTGATAGTACAGCTTGACAACAATTCTGCTAGGTAGCTCCGTTTATGTTTTAGAGGAAGATATTTCTCATTACACCCTATACTCCCATTCACTCTGGAATTTCCAAACGCAGCTTTCAGAAGAAACGTGTTTCTAACTCGCTGAATCTAAACATAGATGCAGCTTCCTAAGGTGAACGGACACACATCAGAGCTGTTTGAAATTGATGTTTCTCTCACACCTGTAATCCCAGCACTTTAGGATGCCGAGGCATGTTGGTCACGAGATCAAGGGATCGAGACCATCCCGGTCAACACGGTGAAACCCCGTCTCTACCAAAAATACAAAAAATTAGCTGGGCATGTTGGCACGTGCCTGTAATCCCAGTTGCTCAGCAGGCTGAGGCAGGAGAATTGCCTGAACCTAAGAGGTGGAGGTTGTGGTGAGCCAAGATCGCGTCATTGCACTCCAGCCTGGGCAACAAGAGAGAAACTGCATCTCAAAAAAAAAAAAAAAAAGTAGAAAGAAATATATGTTTTTTGTGTGTTTTAAGTGCAGACTTACTGCTTATTCTTATGTATATAGCTGGACATATCTGTTTCTAGATTCTCCAAAGAAAGGATTTCTGAACTGCTGCAGACACACATCAGTTTAAATCTGTAATTTGATTGTACAGCTTGGCAACCATTCTGCTAGATAGCTCCGTTTTTGTTTTAGAGTAAGATATTTCTCATTACAGCGTATATTCCCATTCGCTCTGGAATATCCAAACGCAACTTTTAGAAGACACGTGTTTCTACCTCGCTGAATCTAAATGTAGATGCAACTTCCTCAGGTGAACGAACACAAAGTGGAGCAGTTTGAAATAGACATTTCTCCTGTGTTTTAAACGCAGTCTTACTGCTAATTCTTATATGCATGTATATGGCTGGAAATATCTGTTTCTACATACTCCAAAGAAAGGATTTCTGAACTTCTGCAGACACACATCAGTTTAACTCTGTAAGTTGATTGTACAGCTTGACAACCATTCTGCTGGATAGCTGCGTATTTGTATTAGAGCAAGATATTTCTGATTACAGCCTATACTCCCATACACTCTGGAATATCCAAAGGCAGTTTTTAGAAGAAATGTATTTCTAACTCGTGGAATCTAAACATAGATGCAACTTCATGAGATGAACGAACGCAAAGCAGAGCAGTTTGAGCTAGACGTTTCTCCTGTGTTTTAAATGCAGTGTTACTGCTAATTATTATATGCCTGTATATGGTAGGAAATATCTGTTTCTAGATTCCCCAAAGAAAGGATTTCTGAACTGCTGCACAAATAAGTCAGTTTACCTGTGTAAGTCGATTGTACAGCTTGACAACCATTCTGCTAGTTCACTCTGTTTTTATTTTAGAGCAAGATATTTCTCATTACAGAACATACTCCCATTCACTCTGGAATATCCAAAATCAGCTTTCAGAAGAAACATGTATCTAACTCGCTGAATCTAAACACAGATGCAACTTCCTAAGGTGAACGAACACAAAGCACAGCAGTTTGCAATACACGTTTCTCATCGATGGGCATTTGGGTTCGTTCCAGGTCTTTGTTATTGTAAACAGTGCTGCAATGAACATTCGCGTGCACATGAACTTACATTGGAACGATTTGTAATACTTTGCATATATAACACGTAATGGGATTGCTGGGTCAAATGGAATGAACAATGAGAGCACAAGGACACTGGGAGGGGAGCACTAGACACTGGGATCATTTGGTGGGAAATAGGGGGTTGACGGTGGGGGGTGGGGTGCTTTGGAGAGAGAGCAAGGAGAGAAATGCCAGATGTAGGTGATGGGGAGGAAGGCAGCAAATCACAATGCCACCTGTGTACCTATGAATCAATTTTGCATGTTCTTCACATGTACCCCAAAATCTAAAATGCAATAAAATAAATAAATGGTGAAAAAAAAAAGAAATATATGTTTCCCTTGTGTTTTGAACCCAGTCATACTTCTAATTCTTATATGCTTGCATATGACTGGAAATATCTGTTTCTAGATTCCAAAAAAAAGAATTTCTGAACTGTTGCACTCACACATGACTTTAACTCTGTAAATTGATTGCACAGCTTGACAACCATTCTGCTAGATAGCTCCGTTTTTGTTTTAGAGCAAGGCATTTCTCATTGCAACGTATACTCCTATTCACTCTGGAATATCCAAATGCAGATTTTAGAAGAAACGTGTATCTAACTCGCTGAATCTAAACATAGATGCAACTTCCTAAGGTAAACGGACACAAAGTGGAACAGTTTGAAATATACGTTTCTCTTGTGTTTTAAATGCAGTCTTACTGCTAATTCTTACATGCCCATATATGGCTGGAAATATCTGTTTCTAGATTCCCAAAATAAAGGATTTCTGAACTGCTGCACACACACATCAGTTTAACTCTGTAAGTTGATTGCACAGCTTGACACCCATTCTGCTATATAGCTCCGTTTTTGTTTTAGAGCAAGATATTTCTCATTACAGCCTGTCCCCACATTCAGTCTGGAATATCCAAACGCAGCTTTCAGAAGAAACGTACTTCTAACTCACTGAATGTAAAGATAGATGCGACTTCCTCAGGTGAACGAACACAAACAGGACAGATTGAAATATACATTTCTCCTGTGTTTTAAATGCAGTCTTACAGCTATTTCTTATATGCGTGTACATGGCTGGAAATGTCTGTTTCTAGATTCTCCAAAGAATGGATTTCTGAACTGCTGCACACCCACATCAGTTTATCTCTGTAAGTTGATTGCAAAGATTGATAACCATTCTGCTAGATAGCTCCGTTTTTGTTTTAGAGCAAGATATTTCTCATTACAGCCTATCCTCCCATTCACTCTGGAATATCCAAACGCAGCTTTTATAGGAAACGTGTTTCTAACTCGCAGAATCTATACATAGATGCAACTTCCTGAGGTGAACGAGCACAAAGCAGAGCAGTTTGAAATAGACTTTTCTCCTGTGTTTTAAACGCAGTCTTACTACTAATTCTTATATGACTGTATATGGCTGGGAATATTTGTCTCTAGATTCTACAAAGAATGGATTTCTGAACTGCTGCACACAACCCTCAGTTGAACTGTGTAAGTTGATTGAACACCTTGAGAACCATTCTGCTAGATAGCTCCGTTTTTTTTAGAGCAATATATTTCTCATTACATCCTATACTCTCACTCACCCTGGAATATCCAAATGCAACTTTTAGAAGAAACGTGTTTCTGACTTCCTGAATCTAAACATAGATGGAACTTCCTAAGGTAAACTAACATAATGTAGAGCAGTTTGAAATATACGTTTCTCCTGTGTTTGAAACACAGTCTTATTGCTAATTCTTATATGCCTGTATTTGGCTGGAAATATCTGTTTCTAGATTCTCCAAAGAAAGAATTTCTGAACTGAGGCACACACACATCAGTTTAACTCTGTAAGTTGATTTCACAGCTTGACAACCATTCTGCTAGATAGCTTCGTTTTTGCTTTAGAGGAAGATATTTCTCATTACAGCCTATCCTCCCATTCACTCTGGAATATTCAAATGCGGCTTTTCGAAGAATCGTGTTTCTAACTCGCTGAATCTAATCATAGATGCAACTTCCTAAGGTGAAAGAACACAATCCAGAGCAGTTTGAAGTATACGTTTCTCGTCGATGGGCACTTGGGTTGGTTCCAGGTCTTTGCTATTGTAAACAGTGCTGCAATGAACATTCGTGTGCACGTGAACTTATAATAGAACGATTTGTAATCCTTTGGATATACAACCAGTAATGGGATTGCTGATTCAAATGGATTGAACAATGAGAACACATTGACACAGGGAGGGGAGCACTACACATTGTGGTTAGTTGGGGGAAATACGGGAGGGACGGTGGGGTTGGCAGCTCCGGAGAGATAACAAGTGGAGAAATGCCATATGTAGGTGATGGGAAGGAAGGAAGCAAATCACACTGCCACGTGTGTACCTATGCAACAATTTTCCATGTTCTTCACATGTACACCAAAACCTAAAATGCAATAAAATATATAGATGGGAACAAAAAAGAAATATACATTTCTACTGTGTTTTACACGCAGTCTTATGCTAATTCTTTTATGCCTGTATATGGCTGGAAATATCTGTTTCCAGATTCTCCAAAGAAAGGGTTTCTGAACTGCTGCACACACACATCTGTTTAACCCTGTAGGTTGACTATACATCTTGACAACCATTCTGCTAGATAGCTCCATTTTTTTTTTTTAGAGCCAGGTATTTCTCAGTACAGCCTATACTCCTATTCACTCTGGAATATCAAAACGCAGCTTTTACAAGAAACGTGTTTCTAACTCGCTGAATCTAAACACACATGCAACTTCCTAAGGTGAATGAACACAAAACAGAGCAGTTTGAAATTTATGTTTCTCCTGTGTTTTACACGCAGCTTTACAGCTAATTCTTTTTTTTCCCCATTTATTTATTTTATTGCATTTTAGGATTTCGGGTACATGTGAAGAACTTTCAAAATTGTTGCATAGGTACACATGTGGCAGTGTGATTTGCTGCCTTCCTCTCCATCACCTACATCTGGTATTTCTCCGCTTGCTAACTCTTCCCATCTCCCACCCTCCACCATCCCTTCCCTATTTCCCCCCAACTGACCCCAGTGTGTAGTGCTCCCCTCCCTGTGTCCATATCTTCTCATTGTTCAGCACCCGCCTATGAGTGAGAACATGCGGTGTTTGACCTTCTGCTCTTCTGTCAGTTTGCTGAGAATGATGGTTTCCAGGTTCATCCATGTCCCTACAAAGGACCCAAACTCATCGTTTTTGATGGCTGCATAATATTCCATGGTGTATATGTGCCATATTTTCCCTATCCAGTCTATCGTCGATGGGCATTTGGGTTGGTTCCAGGTCTTTGCTATTGTAAACAGTGCTGCAATGAACATTCGTGTGCACATGTCCTTATAGTAGAACGATTCGTAATCCTTTGGATATATACCCAGTAATGGGATTGCTGGGTTAAATGGAATTTCTATTTCTATGTCCTTGAGGAATCGCCACACTGTCTTCCACAATGGTTGAACTAATTTACACTCCCACCAACAGTGTAAAAGTGTTCCTGTTTCTCCACATCCTGTACAGCATCTGTTTTCTCCAGATTTTTTAATGATCGCCATTCTAACTGGCCTGAGATGGTATCCCAATGTTGTTTTGTTTTGCATTTCTCTGATGGCCAGTGATGATGAGCATTTTTTCATATGTTTGTTGGCCTCATGTATGTCTTATTTTGTAGTGTCTGTTCATATCCTTTGCCCACTTTTGAACAGGGTTGTTAGTTTTTTACTTGTAAATTTGTTTCAGTTTTTGGAAATTCTGGACATCAGCCCTTTGTCAGATGGGTTAATTGCAAAAATTTGTTCCCATTCTGTTGGGTGCCGATTCACTCTAATGACTGTTTCTTTTGCTGTGCAGAAGCTGTGGAGTTTGATTAGGTCCCATTTGTCTATTTTGGCTTTTTTTGTCAATGTTTTTGGTGTTTTCGTCATGAAGTCCTTGCCTACACCTATGTCCTGAATGGTTTTGCCTAGATTTTCTTCTAGGGTTTTTATGGTGTTAGGTCTTATGTTTAAGTCTTTTAATCCATCTGGAGTTAATTTTAGTGTAAGGTGTCAGGAAGGGGTCCAGTTTCTGCTTTCTGAACATGGCTAGCCAGGTTTCCCCACACCATTTATTGAACAGGGAATCCTTTCTCCATTGCTTGTTTTTGTCTGGTTTGTCAAAGATCAGATGGTTGTAGATATGTTGCGTTACCTCCGAGACCTCTGTTTTGTTCCATTGGTCTATATCTCTGTTTTGGTACCAGTACCATGCTGTTTTGATTACTGTAGCCTTGTAGTATAGTTTGAAGTCCGGTAGTGTGATGCCTCCCGCTTTGTTCTTTTTGCTTAGAATTGACTTGGCTATGCTGGCTCTATTTTGGTTCCATGTGAAATGTAATGTGTTTTTTTCCAGTTCTGCAAAGAAGGTCATTGGTAGCTTGATGGGGATAGCATTGAATCTGTAAATTACTTTGGGCAGTATGGCCATTTTCACAATATTGATTCTTCCTAACCATGAACATGGAATGTTTCTCCATCTGTTTTTGTCCTCTTATTTCATTGAGCAGTGGCTTGTAGTCCTCCTTGAAGAGGTCCTTTACGTTCCTGGTTAAATTTATTCCTAGGTATTTTATTCTCTTTGCGGCAATTGTGAATGGAAGTTTGTTCTTGATTTGAGTTTCTTTAAATCTGTTATTGGTGTATAGGAATGCATGTGATTTTTGCACATTGATTTTGTATCCTGAGACTTTCCTGAACTTGCTTATCAGTTTCAGGAGGTTTGGGGCTGAGACGATGGGGTCTTCTAGATATACAATCATGTCGTCTGCGAATAGAGACAATTTGACTTCCTCCTTTCCTATTTGAATGCCCTTTATTTCTTTTTCTTGCCTGATTGCTCTGGCTAGAACTTCTAATACTATATTGAATAGCAGCAGTGAGACAGGGCATCCTTGTCTGGTGCCACATTTCAAGGGGAATGCTTCCAGTTTTTGCCCATTCAGTATGATATTGGCTGTTGGTTTGTCATAAATAGGTTTTATTATTTGGAGACACGTTCCATCAATACCTAGCTTATTGAGGGTTTTTAGCATAAAGGGCTGTTGAATGTTGTCAAAGGCCTTCTCTGCATCAATTGAGATAATCATGTGGTTTTTGTCTTTGGTTCTGTTTATGTGGTGAATTAGGTTTATAGACTTGCATATGTTGAACTAGCCTTGCATCCCCGGGATGAAGCCTACTTGATCATGGTGGATAAGCTTTGTGATGTCCTGTTGCAATCAGCTTCTTAGTATTTTATTGAAGATTTTTGCATCTATATTCATCATGGATATTTGCCTGAAGTTTTCTTTTCTTGTTGAAACTCTGCTGGGTTTTGAAATCAGGATGATGTTGGTCTCATAAAATGATTTGGGAAGAATTCCGTCTTTTGGTATTGTTTGGAATAGTTTCAGAAGGAATGGTTCCAGCTCCTCTTTTTATGTCTGGTAGAATTCAGCTGTGAACCCGTCTGGACCTGGGCTTTTTCTGGGTGGTAAGCTCTTAATTGCTGCCTCAACTTCAGACCTTGTTATGGGTCTGTTCAGGGTTTCGGCTTCTTCCTGGTTTAGGCTTCACAGGAGGCAAGTGTCCAGGAATTTGTCCATGTCTTCCAGGTTGATTAGTTTGTGTGCATAGAGTTGTTTGTAATAATCTCTGATGATGGTTTGAATTTCTGTGCAATCTGTGGTGATATCCCCTTTATCGTTTTTATTGCATCAATTTGGTTATTCTCTCTTTTCTTTTTTATTAATCTGGCTAGTGGTCTGTCTATTTTATTGATCTTTTCAGAAAACCAGCTCCTGGATTTATTGATTTTTTGAAGGGCTTTTTGTGTCTCTATCTCCTTCAGCTCTGCTCTGATCTTAGCTATTTCTTGTCTTCTGCTAGACTTTGAATTTTTTGGACCTTGCTCCAATAGCTCCTTCAGTTCTGACGATAGGGTGTCAATTTTTGATCTCTCCTTTCTTCTCATGTGGGCACTTATTGCTATATTTTCCTCTAGACACTGCTTTAAATGTTTCCCAGAGATTCTGGTATGTTGTGTCTTCATTCTCATTCGTTTCGAAGAACGTCTTTATTTCTGTCTTCATTTCATTGTTTATCCAGTCAACATTCAAGAACAAGTTGTTCAGTTTCCATGAAGGTGTGCGGTTCTGGGTTAGTTTTTGAATTCTGAGTTCTGATTTGATTGCACTGTGGTCTGAGAGACTGTTACGATTTCCATTCTTTTGCATTTGCTGAGGAGTGATTTACTCCCAATTATGTGGTCAATTTTAGAATAGGTGTGATGTGGTGCTGAGAAGAATGTATATTCTGTGGATTTGGGGTGGAGAGTTCTGTAAATGTCTATTAGGTTTGCTTGGTTCAGGTCTGAGTTCAAGTCCTGGATATCCTTCTTAATTTTCTGTCTGGTTGATCTGTCTAATGTTGACATTGGTGTGTCAAAGTCTCCCAATATTATTGTGTGGGAATCTAAGTATCTTTGTAAGTCATTAAGAACTTGCCTTATGTATCTGGGTGCTCCTGTATTGGGTGCATATATATTTAGGATCGTTAGCCCTTCTTGTTGCATTGATCCTTTTACCATTATGTAATGTCCCTCTTTGTCTCTTATGATCTTTGTTGCTTTAAAGTCTAATTTATCAGAGATGAGAATTGCAGCTCCTCCTTTTTTTTGCTCTCCGTTTGCTTGATAAATATTCCTCCATCCCTTTATTTTGAGCCTTTGTGTATCCTTGCATGTGAGATGGGTTTCCTGGATACAGCACACCGATGGGTTTTGTCTTTTTATCCAATTTGCCACTCTGAGTCATTTGATTGGGGCATTTAGTCCATTTTCATTAAGGGTTAATATTCTTATGTGCGAATTTGATACTGCCATTTTGGTGCTAGCTGGGTGTTTTGCCCTTTAGTTGAGCTGGTGCTTGCTGTTCCTTTATATGTGTTGATCCTCTTTGAGGAGTTCTTGTGGAGGTGGCCTGGTGGTGATGAAATCTCTGAGTACTTGCATGTTCCCAAAGGATTTTATTCTTCCTTCACTTATGAAGCTTAGTTTGGCTGGATAGGAGATTCTGGGTTGAAAGTTCTTTTCTTTAAGGATGTTGAATATTGGCCCCTACTCTCTTCTGGCTTGTAGGGTTTCTGCTGAGAGATCTGCTGTGAGCCTGATGGGCTTCCCTTTGTGGGTAACCCGACCTTTCTCTCTGGCTGCCCTTAGTATTTTCTCTTTCATTTCAACCCTGGTGAATCTGATGATTATGTGCCTTGGGGTTGCTCTTCTTGACCAATATCTTTGTGGTGTTCTCTGTATTTCCTGGACTTGAATGTTTGCCTGCCTTGCTAGGTTGGGGAAGTTTACCTGGATAATATCCTGAAGAGTATTTTCCAACTTGGATTCATTCTCTTTGTCGCATTCAGATATGGCTATCAAACGTAGATTAGGTCTTTTCGCATAGTCCCACATTTCTTGGAGACTTTGCTCATTCCTTTTTACCCTTTTTTCTCCAGTCTTGCATTCCCGTTTTATTTCTTTGAGTTGATCTTCGACCTCTGATACCCTTTCTTCTACTTGGTCAATTCGGCTGTTGATACTTGTGCATGCTTCACGACGTTCTCATGTTGCGTTTTTCAGCTCCATCAATTCACTTATATTCCTTTCTGTTTTGTCTATTCTCGTTAGCATTTCGTCAAATCTTTTTTCAAGGTTCTTAGTTTCTTTGCGTTTGAAGAAACATGTTAAAACATGTTTAACATGTTAGAACAACCATTAGAACATGTTCTTTAAGTTCACAGAAGTTTCTTACTACCCACCTTCTGAAGTCTGATTCTGTCATTTCATCACACTCGTTCTCCCTCCAACCTTGTTCCCTTGCTGGTGAGGAGTTGTGATCCCTTGTAGGAGGAGAGGTGTTCTGGTTTCGAGTGTTTTCATCCTTTTTGCGCTGGTTTCTTCCCAACTTTAAGGATTTATCCACCTGTCGACTTTGCAGTTGCTGGCTTTCAGATTGGGTCTCAAATCTTTCAGATTGATGTTCTGTATGTTGATGATGAGGTAATTTCTGTTTCTTGGTTTTCCTTCTGACAGTCTGGCCCCTCTGCTGTAGGCCTGCTGAGGTTCACTCCAGGCCCTGCTTGCCTGGGGTTCACCTACAGCAGCTGCTGACCAGTAAGGGTTGTTACCAGTTTTCTTCTTCTGTTATCTTTGTCCCAGAAGGATACCCACCCAGTGTCAATATGATCTCTCCTTTATGAGGCGTCTTTTTGGATATATAGGGGTCAGGGAGCTGCTTGAGGAGACGGCCTGTTCTTTATAGGAGCTCAAATGGTGAGCTGTGAGCTCTGTTGTTGTTCATTCAGAGCTGCTGGGCAGGTACGTTTAGGTCTGCTGCAGCAGAACTCATAAACCGCTTTTTGTTCCCAGGTGCTCTGTCCCAGGGATTTATGGCTTTATTTATGAGTTTCCATTATGCTGCCGCCATCTTTGCTTTCTTTCAGACCTGCCCTGCCCAGCAAGGAGGCAGTCTAGTCACTGTTGGCCTGTAGAGGCTTTGCTGAGCTACTGTGGGCTCTACCCCGCTGTCCAGTGAACTTCCCTGCAGTCCTGTTTATATGGGTGTAGATAGAACTGCTTTGGTGATGATGGCCCGCCTCTGTTGAGGCAGAGTCTCTCTGCTGTGGTGGGTTGCCTTGGCAAAAGCGGGCTGCCTTAGCAATGGCTGGTTGCCTAGGCAATGGCGGGCTGCCTCAGCAATGGCGGGTTGCCCTGGCAACGGTGGGCTGCCTCAGCATTGGCTGACTACCTCCTTCCTGGTGGGCTGCCTCGGTAATGGCAGACGCCCCTCCCCAACAGAGCTGGACCGTCCCAGGTTCAGCTGCGCTTGCTGTGAAAGTCTCAATCCAGAGTTTCTGGTTGCTGTTTTTTTGTGGGGGTGGGACCAGCCGAGCCTGATCACCTGGCTCCCTGCCTCAGATCCTTTTTTAAGTTGGTGTTCCAGTCGACTGTTGAAAAGGTGTCAGGGTCTGTTTTTTTTCCCCTGTGGCCACTCACTGCCATGGCTTAAACAGCAGCACTGAGGTTGGTGGAGCTTGTTTTTTTTTTTTTTTTTTTGCCGTGGAATCTACTGTCCTGGTTCTCTGTTCAGTCCCCTTTTTAAAGAGACCATTGGGCGACTTCCCGTTGCTCCAATCGCCAGCCAAAAGGGCACCCGGACCTGTGTATTTTGTAAGGAGAACCGCTGCTCCATGGCGCCGACAAAGCAGCCACACGGGGCAAAGCAGCAGCGCCGACCGGCACAGCCACGCTGGACGAAACAGCCGTGCTGAAGACAGTTGAGCTCCTCTGCCTGAGAATTTCCTAGTCTGTGGGAAATAATAATGCGGTGCCCACTCAACGTATGCACTTTCACTGGGAGCTACAATACTGAGCTGTTGCTAAACGGCCATCTTGCTTCTTCCCCCTTATTGCTAATTCTTATATACCTGTATATGTTTGGAGATATCTGTTTCTAGCTTTTCTAAAGAAAGGATTTGAGAACTGTTGCACACACACATCAGTAGAACCCTGTAACTTGATTGTACAGTGTGACAACAATTCTACCAGATAGCTCCATTTTTGTTTCAGAGCAAGATGTTTCCCATTACAGCCTATACTCCCTGTCACTCTGGAATAACCAAGCACAGCTTTTACAAGAAAAGTGTTTCTAATACTACGAATCTAAACTTAGATGCAACTTCCTAAGGTGAACTAACACAAAGCAGAGCAGTTTGCAATACACGTTTCTCTTGTGTTTTAAACGCAGCCTTACTGCCAATTCTTATATGCCAGTATATGGCTGGAAATATCTGTTTCTAGAGTCTCCAAAGAAAGGATTTCTGAACTGAAACACACACATAAGTTTAAATCTGTAAGTTGATTGTACAGTTTGACAACCTTTCTGCTAGATAGCTCCGTTTTTGTTTTAGAGCAAGATATTTCTCATTACAGCATATATTCCCATTCACTTTGGAATATCCAAATGCAGCTTTTAGAAAAAAAGGGGCTCTAACTCGCAGAATCTAAACATAGATGCAACTTCCTAAGGTGAAGGAACACAAAACAGAGTAGTTTGAAATAGAAGTTTCTCCTGTGTTTTAAACGCAGTCTTACTGCTAATACTTATGACTATACATGGCTTTAAATATCTGTTTCTAGATTCTCAAAATAAAGGATTTCTGAACTGCTGCACACACATCAGATTAACTCTTTAAGTTGATTGTACAGGTTGACAACCATTCTGCTAGATAGCTCCGTTTTTGTTTTAGAGCAAGATATTTCTCATTACAGCATATAATCCCACTCACTCTGGAATATCCAAATGCAGCTTTTAGAAGAAACATGTTTCCAACTCGCTGAATCAAAACGTAGATACAACTTCCTAAGGTGAATGAACACAAAGCAGAGCAGTTTGAAATACACGTTTCTCCTGTGTTTTAAACGCAGTCATACTGCTAATTCTTATATGCCTGTATGGCTGGAAATATCTGTTTCCATATTCTCCAAAGAAAGGATTCCTGAACTGCTGGACACACATATCAGTTTAACTCTGTAAGTTGATTGTACAGCTTGACAACCATTCTGCTAGATAGCTGCGTTTTTGTTTTAGGGCAAGATATTTCTCATTACAGCCTATACTCCCATTCACTATGGAATATCCAAACGCAGCTTTTAGAAGAAACGTGTTTCTAACTCGCTGAATCTAAACATAGATGCAACTTCCTAAGGTGAAGGAACAAAAAGTAGAGCAGTTTGAAATACACGTTTGTTCTGTGTTTTAAATGCAGCGATACTGCTATTTCTTATATACCTGTATATGGCTGGAAATACCTGTTTCCAGATTCTCCAAAGATAGGATTTCTGAAATGCTGCACACACATATCTGTTTAACTCTGTAAGTTGATGGTACAGCATGACAACCATTCTGCTAGATCGCTGCATTTTTGTTTTAGAGCAAGATATTTCTCATTACAGCCTATACTCGGATTCACTCTGTAATATCCAAACGTAGCTTTAAGAAGAAATGTGTTTCTAATTCGCTGAATCTAAACATAGATGCAACTTCCTAACGTGAACGAACACAAAGCAGAGCAGGTTGAAACAGACATTTCTCCTTTGTTTTAAATGCAGTCTTACTGCTAGTTCTTATATGCCTGAATATGGCTAGAAATATCTGTTTCCAGATCTCCAAAGAAAGGATTTCTGAACTGCTGCAAACACACATCAGTTTAACTCTGTAAGTTGATTGTACAACTTGACAACCATTCTGTTAGATAGCTGCGTTTTTGTTTTAGAGCAAGATATTTCTCATTACAGCCTGTACTCCCATTCACTCTGGAATATCCAAACGCAGCTTTTCGAAGAAACGTGTTTCTAACCTGCTGAATGTAAACATAGATACAACTTCCTAAGGTGAAGGAAAAAAAAGCGGAGCAGTTTGAAATAGATGTTTTTTCTGAGTTTTAAACGCAGCCTTACCGCTAATTCTTATATGCCTGTATATCGCTGGAAATATCTGTTTCCAGATTCTACACAGAAAGGATTTCTGAACTGCTGCACACACACATCAGTTTAACTCTGTAAGATGATTGTATAGCTTGACAACCATTCTGTTTGGTAGCTAATTTTTGTTTTAGAGCAAGATATTTCTCAATACAGTCTATACTCCCATTCACTCTGGCATATCCAAACGTACCTTTTAGAAGAAACGTGTTTCTAACTCGCTGAATCTAAACATAGATTCAACTTACTAAGGTGAACGATCACAAAGCAGAGCAGTTTGAAATAGACGTTTCTCCTGTGTTTTAAATGCAGTCTTACTGCTAGTTTTTATATGCCTGTATATGGTTGGAAATATGTTTCTAGATTCTCGAAAGAAAGGACTTTTCAACTGCTGCACACAGATATCATTTTACCTCTGTAAGTTGATTGTACAGCTTGACAACCATGATGTTAGATAGGTGCGTTTTTGTTTTATAGAAAGATGTTTCTCATTAAAACCTATAGTCCCATTGACTCTGGAATATTGAAACGCAGCTTTTGGAAGAAAAGTGTTTCTAACTCGCTGAATCTAAACATAGAGGCAACTTCCTAGGTGAACGTAAACACAGCACAGCAGTTTAAAATACACGTTTCTCCTGGTTTTTTGTTTTTTGTTTTTTGGTTTTTTTTTGAGACAGTTTCACTCTTGTTACCCAGGCTGGGGTGCAATGGCGCAATCTCGGCTCACAGTAACCTCCACTTCCTGGGTTCAGGCAATTCTCCTGCCTCAGCCTCCTGAGTAGCTGGGATTACAGGCAAGCACCACCATGCCCAGCTAATTTTTTGTATTTTTAGTAGAGACGGGGTTTCAACACGTTGACCAGGATGGCTTCTATCTCTTGACCTCGTGATCCACCCGCTTCGGCCTCCCAAAGTGCTGGGATTACATGCTTGAGCCACCATGCCCGGCCTCTCCTGGGTTTTAAACGCAGTCTTACTGCTACTTCTTATATGCCTGTATATGGCTGGAAATATCTGTTTCCAGATTATCAAAAGAAAGAATTTCTGAACTGCTGCACACACACATCAGTTTAACTCTGTAAGTTGATGGCACAGCTTGACAACCATTCTGCTGGATAGCTGCGCTTTTGTTTTAGAGCAAGATATTTCTCATTACAGCCTATACTCTTGACAACCATTCTGCTATATAGCTGCATTTTTGTTTTAGAGCCAGATATCTTTTTCCAGATTCTCCAAAGAAAGGATTTCCGAACAGCTGCACTCACACATCAGTTTAACTGTGTAAGTTGATTGCACAGCTTGACAACCATTTTGTTACATAGCTCCGTTTTTGTTTTAGAGCAAGATATTTCCCATTACAACCTATGCTCCCATTCACTCTGGAATATTCAAACGCAGCTTTTAGAAGAAACGTGTTTCTAATTCGCTGAATCTAAATATAAATGAAACTTCCTATGGTGAACGAACACAAAGCACAGCAGTTTGAAATAGACGTTTCTCCTGTGTTTTAAACTCAGTCTTTATTGTAGTTCTTATATGCCTGATAATGGCTGGAAATATCTGTTTCCATGTTCTCCAACGAAAGGATTTCTGAACTGCTGAACACACAAATCAGTTTAACTCTGTAAGTTCATTGTACAGCTTGACATCCATTCTGCTAAATACCTGCATTTTTGCTTTAGAGCAAGATATTTCTCATTACAGCCTATACTCCCATTCACTCTGGAATATGCAAACGCAGCTTTTAGAAGAAAGGTGTTTCTAACTTGCTGAATCTAAAAATAGATGCAACTTCCTAAGGTGAAGGAACAATAAGCAGAGCAGTTTGAAATAGACGTTTCTCCTCTGTTTTAAACGAAGTCACAGTGCTAGTTCTTATATGCCTGTATATGGCTGGAAATATCTGTTTCCAGATTCTCCAAAGAAAGGATTTCTCAACTGGTGCGCACACACATCAGTGTAACTCTGTAAGTTGATTGTACAGCTTGACAACAATTCTGCTAGATCGCTGTGTTTTTGTTTTAGAACTAAATATTTCTCATTACACCCTGTGCTCCGATTTACTCTGGAATATCCACACGCAGCTTTTAGTCGAAACGTACTTCTAACTCGCTGAATATAAACATAGATGCAACTTTCTAAGGTGAACGAACTAAAGCAGAGCAGTTTGAAATAGACCTTTCTCCGGTGTTTTAAACACAATCATACTGCTAGTCCTTATATGCCTGTATATGGTTGGAAATATCTGTTTCCAGAGTCTTCAACGAAAGGATTTCTGAACTGCAGCACACACACATCAGTTTAACTCTGTAAGTTGATTGTACAGCTTGACAACCATTCTCCTAGATAGCTACGTTTTTGTTTTAGAGCAAGATATTTCTCATTACAGCCTACACTCCAATTCACTCTGGAATATCCAAACGCATCTTTCAGAATAAACGTGTTTCTAACTCGGTGAATCTAAACATAGATGCAACTTCCTAAGGTGAACGAACCCAACACAGAGCAGTTTGAAATAGACGTTTCTCCTGGGTTTTAAATGCAGCGATACGGCTATTTCTTATATGCCTGTATATGGCTGGAAATATCTGTTTCCAGATTTTCCAAAGAAAGGATTTCTGAACTGCTGCACACACACATCAGTTTAACTCTGTAAGTTGATTGCACAGCTTGACAACCATTCTGCTAGATGGCTGCATTTTTGTTTTAGAGCAAGATATTTCTCATTACAGCCTATACTCTTGACAACCCTACTGCTAGATAGCTGCGTTTCTGTTTTAGAGTAAGATATATGTTTCCAGATTCTCCAAAGAAAGGATTTCTGAACTGCTGCATGCACACATCAGTTTAACTCTGTAAGTTGATTGTACAGCTTGACAACCATTCTGCTAGCTAGCTCCGTTTTTGTTTTAGAGCAAGATATTTCTCATTACAGCCTGTAGTCCCATTCATTCTGGAATATGCAGATGCAGCTTTTAGAAGAAACGTGTTTCTTACTCGCTGAATCTAAACATAGATGCAACTTCCTAGGGTGAAAGAACACAAAGAGAAGTTTGAAATAGGCGGTTCTCCTGTGTTTTAAACGCACTCTTACAGGTATTTCTTACATGCCTGTATATGGCTGGAAATATCCGTTTCCAGATTCTCCAAAGAAAGGATTTCTGAACTGCTGCACACACACATCAGTTTACCTCTGTAAGTTGATTGTACAGCTTGACAACCATTCTGCTATATAGCTGCGTTGTTGTTTTAGAGCAAGATAGCTCTCATTACAGCCTATATTCCCATTGACTCTGAAATTTCCAAACGCAGCTTTTAGAAGAAACGTGTTTCTTACTCGCTTAATCTAACCATAGAAGCAACTTCTTAAGGTGAACAACACAAAGCAGAGCAGTGTGAAATAGACGTTTCTACTTTGTTTTATATGCAGTCTTACTGCTAATTCTTATAAGCCTGTATATGGTTGAAAATATCTGTCTCCAGATTCTCCAAAGAAATGATTTCTTTTTTTTTTTCCAGAGGCCAAAAGAGATTTAATGACTCTTTAGTGGATGGAAACTTCTATTCATCTATTAGCAATCGTTGAAAGTTTCAAATTCTACAGCTATACAGTTCATTTATTTCATCTAATGCTATAAAGACATTTTTGGTTGATCAAACAGTAAGCAAGAATGAGTTTTTTTTTTCATAAGGACTTTCCTAGTGATATAAATAATACTTTTTAAATTTTAATTTTAATTTTTATTTTTTTCCCATTTATTTATTTTGTTGCATTTGAGGTTTTGGGGTACAGGTGAAGAACATGCAAAATTGTTGCATAGGTACACAGGTGGCAGTGAGATTTGCTGCCTTCCTCCCCATCACCTACATCTGGCATTTCTCCCCTTGTTATCTCTCCCCAGTTCTCCACCCCTCACAGTCCCTTCCCTATTTCCCCCCAAATGACCCCAGTGTGTCGTGCTCCTCTCCCTGTGTCCATGTGTTCTCATTGTTCAACACCCGCCTATGAGTGAGAACAGGCGGTGTTTGATCTTCTGCTCTTCTGTCAGTTTGCAGAGAATGATGGTTTCCAGGTTCATCCACGTCCCTACAAAGGACCCAAACTCATCCTTTTGATGGCTGCATAATATTCCATGGTGTATATGTGCCACATTTTCCCTATCCAGTCTATCGTCGATGGGCATTTGGGTTTGCTCCACGTCTTTGCTATTGTAAACAGTGCTGCAATGAACATTCGTGTGCACATGTCCTTAGAGTAGAAAGATTTGTAATCCTTTCAACATATACCAAGTAATGGGATTGCTGGGTGAAATGGAATTTCTATTTATAGGTCCTTCTGAACTGCTTCACTCACACATCAATTTAACTCTGTAAGTTCATTGTACAATTTGACAACCATTCTGCTTGATAGCTCCGTTTTGGCTTTAGAGCAAGATATTTCTCATTACAGCCTATAGTACCATTCACTCTGGAAAATCCAAACGTAGATTTTAGAAGAAACGTGTTTCTAACTCGCTGAATCTAAACATAGATGCAACTTCCTAAGGTGAACGAACACAAAGCAGAGCAGTTTGAAAGAGAAGTTTCTCCTGTGTTTTAAACGCAGTCTTACTGCTAATTCTTATATGGTCTGTTTAATGCTGGAAATGTGTGTTCTAGATTCTTCAAAGAAAGGAATTCTGAACTCCTGCATACACACATCAGTTTAACTCGGTAAATTGATTGTGCAGCTTGACAACCATTCTGCTAGATAGCTCAGTTTTTGTTTTAGAGCAAGATATTTCTCATTACAGCCTATATCTCCATTCACTCTGGAATATCCAAACATAGTTTTAGCAGAAACGTGTTTCTAAAACGCTGAATCTAAAGATAGGTGCAACTTCCTAAGTTGAACGAACACAAAGAAGAGCAGTTTGAAATAGACGTTTCTCCTGTGTTTTAAACGCAGTCTTACTGCTAATTCTTATATGCCTGTATATGGCTGTAATCAT
>NW_022436961.1:366542-368146 GCF_009761245.1 Sapajus apella
GCTGTAATCATCTGGTTCCAGATTCTCCAAAGAAAGGATTTCTGAACAGCTGCACACACACATCAGTTTACCTCTGTCAGTTGATTGTACGGCTTGACAACCACTCTGCTAGATAGCTGCAATTTTTTTTAGAGGAAGATATTTCTCATTACAGCTGATAGTCCCTTTCACTCTGCAATAACCAAACGCAGCTTTTAGAAGAAACGAGTTTCTAACTCGCTGAATGTAAACATAGATGCAACTTCCTAAGGTGAACGAACACAAAGCAGAGTAGTTTGAAATACACGTTTCTCCTGTGTTTTAAATGCAGTCTTACTGCTAATTCTTATATGCCTATATATATGGCAGGAAATATCTGTTTCCAGATTCTAAAAACAAAGGATTTCTGAACTTCTGCACTCACACATCAGTTTAACTCTGTAAGTTGATTGTACAGCTTGACAACCATTCTGCTAGATAGCTGCGTTTTTCTTTTGGAGCAAGATATTTCTCATTAGAGCCCATAGTCCCTTTCACTCTGACGCAGCTTTTAGAAGAAATGTGTTTCTAACTCGCTGAATCTAAACATAGATGCAATTTCCTAAGGTGAACGAACACAAAGCAGAGTAGTTTGAAATACACGTTTCTCCTGTGTTTTAAACATAGTCTTACTGCTAGTTCTTATAGGCCTGTATATGGCTGGAAATATCTGTTTCCAGATCTCCATAGAAAGGAGTTCTTAACTGCTGCACATACACATCAGTTTAACTCTGTAAGTTGATTGTACAGCTTGACAACCATTCTGCTAGATAGCTGTGTTTTTGTTTTAGAGCAACATATTTCACATTACAACCTATACTCCCATTCACTCTGGATTATCCAAACGCAGCTTTTTCAAGAAACGTGTTTATAACTCGCTGAATCTAAACATAGATGCAACTTCCTAAGGTGAACGAACACAAAGTGGAGCAGTTTTAAATAGACATTTCTCCTGTGTTTTAAATGCAGTCTTACTGCTAGTTCTTATTTGCCTGTATATGTCTGGAAATATGTTTCCAGATTCTCCAAAGATAGGATTTTTGAACTGCTGCAAACACACATCAGTTGAACTCTGTAAGTTGATTATCAAGCTTGACAACCACTCTGCTAGACAGCTGCATTTTTGTTTTAGAGCAAGATATTTCTCATTACAGCCTATAGTCACATTCACTCTGGACTATCCAAACGCAGCTTTAGAAGAAACGTGTATCTAACTCTCTGAATCTAAAGATATATGCAAATTCCTAGGGTGAACAAACACAAAGCAGAGCTGTTTGAAATAGGCGTTTCACAGCCGGGCACGGTGACTCAAGCCTGTAATCCCAGCAATTTGGGAGGCCGAGGCGAGTGGATCACGATGTGAAGAGATTGAGACCATCCTGGTCACCACGGTGAAACCCCGTCCCTACTAATACTACAAAAAATTAGCTGGGCATGGTGGCGTGTACCTGTAATCCCAGCTACTCAGGAGGCTGAGGCAAGGGAATTGCCTCAACCCAGGAGGCGGAGGTTGCGGTGAGCCGAGATCGCGCCATTGCTCTCCAGCCTGGGTAACAAGAGTGAAACTCCGTCTCAAAAAAAAAAAA
>NW_022436961.1:368246-427316 GCF_009761245.1 Sapajus apella
GGAAATACCTATTTCCAGATTCTCCAAAGAAAGGAATTCTGAACTGCTGCACACACACATTAGTTTAACTCTGTAAGTTGATTGTACAGCTTGACAACCATTCTGCTAGATAGCTGCGTTTTTGTTTTAGAGGAAGATGTTTCTCATTGCAGTCTATAGTCCCATTCACTCTGGAATATCCAAACCGTCAACCATTGTGAAGACAGTGTGGCAATTCCTCAAGGACATAGAAATAGAAATTCCATTTAACCCAGCAATCCCATTACTGGGTGTATATCCAAAGGATTACAAATCGTTATACTATAAGGACACATGTACACGAAGGTTCATTGCAGCACTGTTTACAATAGGAAAGACCTGGAACCAACCTAAATGCCTATCGACGATATACTGGATAGGGAAAATATGGCACATATACACCATGGAATATTATGCAGCCATCAAAAACGATGAGTTTGGGTCCTTTGTAGGGACATGGATGAACCTGGAAACCATCATTCTCAGCAAACTGACAGAAGAACAGAAGATCAAACACCGCATGTTCTCACTCATAGGTGGTTGTTGAACGATGAGAACACATGGACACAGGGAGGGGAGCACTACACACTGGGGTCAGTTGGGGGGAAATAGTGGAGGGAGGGTGGGGGGAGGGAAGCTGGGGAGAGATAGCAAGGGGAGAAATGCCAGATGTAGGTGATGGGGAGGAAGGCAGCAAATCTCACTACCACCTGTGTTCCTATGCAACAATTTTGCATGTTCTTCACATGTACCCCAAAACCTAAAATGCAATAAAATAAATAAATGGGAAAAAAATAATAGAAACGTGTTTCTAACTGGCTGAATCTAAACATAGATGCAACTTCCTAGGGTGAACGAACACAAAGCAGAGCAGTTTGATGTAGACGTTTCTCCTGTGTTTTAAACGCAGTCTTACTGGTAGTTCTGATATGCCTGTATATGGCTGGAAATATCTATTTCCAGATTCTCCAAAGAAAGGATTTCTGAACTGCTGCACACACACATCCGTCTATCTCAGTAAATTGATTGCACAGTTTGACAACCATTCTGCTAGATAGCTCCGTTTTTGATTTAGAGCAAGATATTTCTCATTACAACCCATACTCCCATTCACTCTGGAATATCCAAACGCAGCTTTTACAAGAAACGTGTTTCTATCTCGCTGAATCTAAACATAGATACAACTTCCTAAGGTGCACGAACACATAGCAGAGCAGTTTGAAATAGACGTTTCTACTGTGTTTTAAACGCAGTATTACTGTTAATTCTTATATACCTGTATATGGCTGGAAATATATGTTTCCAGATTCTCCAAAGAAAGGATTTCAGAACTGCTGGACACACACATCAGTTTAACTCTGTAAGTTGATTGGACAGCTTGACAACCATTCTGCGAGATAGCTTCGTTTTTCTTTCAGAGCAAGATATTTCTCATTACAGTCTATACTAACATTCACCCTGGAATATCCAAACGCAGCTGTTGGAAGAAACGTGTAGCTTACTCACTGAATCTAAACATAGATGCAACTTCCTAAGGTGAAATAACACAAAGCAGAGAAGTTTGAACTAAACGTTTCTCCTGTATTTTAAAAACATTCTTACTCCTAGATCTTATATATCTCAATATGGCTGGAATTATCTGTTTCCAGATTCTCCAAGGAAAGGGTTTCTGTACTGCTGCACACACATGTCAGTTTAACTCTGTAAGTTGATTCTACAGCTTGACAGGCATTCTGATAGATTGCTGCATTTTTGTTTTAGAGCAAGATATTTCTCATTACAGCCCATACTCCCTTTCACTCTGTAATATCCAAACGCAGCTTTTAGAAGAAACGTGTTCCAACTCGATGAATCTAAACATAGATGCAACTTCCTTAGTTGAACGAACACAAAGCAGAGCAGTTTGACATAGATGTTTCTCCTGTGTTTTAAACGCAGTCTTACTGGTAGTTCCTATATGCCTGTATATGGCTGGAAATATCTATTTCCAGATTCTCCAAAGAAAGGATTTCTGAACTGCTGCAAACAAACTTCAGTTTAACTCTGTACGTTGATTGCACAGCCTGGCAACCATTCTTCTATTTAGCTGCATTTTTGTTTTAGAGAAAGATATTTCTCATTACAGCCCATAATCCCATTCACTCTGGAATATCCAAACGCATTTTTTACAAGAAATGTGTTTCTAACTCGCTGAATCTACTCATAGATGCAACTTCCTATGATGAACGAACACAAAGCAGAGCAGTTTGAAATAGACGTTTCTCCTGTGTTTCAAACGCAGACTTACTGCTAGTTAGTATACGCCTGTATATGGCTTGAAATATATGTTTCCAGATTCGCCAAAGAAAGGATTTCTGAACTGCTGCACACACACATCAGTTTAACTCTGTAAGTTGATTGTACAGCTTGACAACCATTCTGCTAGAGAGCTGCGTTTTTGTTTTAGGGTGAGATATTTCTCATTACAGCCTATACTCCCGGTCACTGTGGAATATCCAAACGCACGTTTTAGAAGAAATGTGTTTCTAACTCGTTGAATCTAAACATAGATGCAACTTCCTAAGGTGAACGAACACAAAACAGAGCATTTTGAAATAGACGATTCTCCTGAGTTTTAAACGCAGTGTTAATGCTAGTTCTTATATGCCTGTATATGGCTGGAAATTTCTGTTTCCAGATTTTCCAAAGAAAGCATTTCTGAACTGCTGTACACACACATCAGTTTATCTCAGTAAGTTGATTGCACAGCTTGACAACCATTTTGCTAGATAGCTCCGTTTATGTTTTAGAGGAAGATATTTCTCATTACAGCCTATACTCCCTTTCACTCTGGAATATCCAAACGCAGCTTTTACAAGAAACGTGTTTCTATCTTGCTGAATCTAAACATCATTGCAACTTCCTAAGGTGCACGAACACATAGCAGAGCAGTTTCAAATAGACGTTTCTAATGTGTTTTTAACGCAGTCTTACTGCTATTTCTTATATGCCTGTATTTCTTATATGGCTGGAAATATCTGTTTCCAGATTCTCCAACGAAAGGGTTTCAGAACTGCTGGACACACACATATCAGTTTAACTCTGTAAGTTGATTGGACAGCTTGACAACCATTCTGCGATATATCTCTGTTTTTTGTTTTAGAGCAAGATATTTCTCATTACAGTCTATACTAACATTCTCTCTGGAATATCCAAACGCAGCTTCTGGAAGAAACGTGTTGCTAACTCGCTGAGTCTAAACATAGATGCAACTTCCTAAGGTGAAAGAACACAAAGCGAGCAGTTTCAAATAGACTTTTCTCCTGTGTTTTAAACGCATTCTTACTGCTAGTTCTTATATTTCTTAATATGGCTGAAATTATCTGTTTCCAGATTCTCCAAAGAAAGGATTTCTGAACTGCTGCACACACACATCAGTTTAACTCTGTAAGTTGATTGTACAGCTTGACAACCCCTCTGATAGATTGTTGCATTTTTGTTTTAGAGCAAGATATTTCTCATTACAGCCTATACTCCCATTCACTATGGAATATCCAAACGCAGCTTTTAGAATGAAAGTTTCTAACTCGCTGAATCTACACATAGATGCAACTTCCTAAGGTGAATGAACACAAGGCATAGCAGTTTGAAATAGAGGTTTCTCCTGTGTTTTAAATGCAGTCTTAATGCTAGTTCTTATATGCCTGTATATGGTTGGAATTATATTTCCAGATTCTCCAAAGAAAGGATATCTCAACTTCTGCACGCACATGTCAGTTTACCTCTGTAAGTTGATTGTACAGCTTGACAACCATTCTGCTAGATAGCTGTGTTTTTGTTTTAGAGTAAGATATTTCTCATTAAAGCCTAGGCTCCCATTCACTCTGGAATATCCAAATGCAGCTTTTAGAAGAAATGTATTTCTAACTCGCTGAATCTAAACATATATGCAACTTCCTAACGTGAATGAACACCAAGCAGAGAAGTTTGAAATAGACGTTTCTCCTGTGTTTTAAACGCAGTCTTACGGCCAGGTCTTATATGCCTGTATATGGCTGGAAATATCTGTTTCCAGATTCTACAAAGAAAGGATTTCTGAACTGCTGGACACACACATCAGTTTAACTCTGTAAGTTGATTGTACACCTTGACAACCATTCTGCTAGATAGCTGCGATTTTGTTTTAGAGCAAGATATTTCTCATTACAGCCTATACTCCCATTCACTCTGGAATATCCAAACGCAGGTTTTAGAAGAAACGTGTTTCTAACCCGCTGAATTTAAGCGTAGATGCAACTTGCTAAGGTGAACGAACACAAAGCAGAGCACTTTGAAATAGACGTTTCTCCTCTCTTTTAAACACAGTCTTACTGGTAGTTCTTATATGCCTGTATACGGCCAAAAATATCTGTTTCCACATTCTCCCAGGAAAGGATTTCTGAAGCGTAGCACACACACATCAGTTTAATTCTGTAAGTTGATTGCACAGCTTGACAACCATTCTGCTAGATAGCTGCGTTTTTGTTTTAGAGCAAGATATTTCTCATTACAGCCTATACTCCCATTCACTCTGGAATATGGAAATGCAGCTTTTAAAAGAAATGTGTTTCTAACTCGCTGAATCTAAATACACATGTAACTTCCTAAGGTAAACGATCACAAAGTAGAGCAGTTTGAAATAGATGTTTCTCCTGTGTTTTAAACGCAGTCTTACTTCTACTTCTTATATGCCTGTATATGGCTGGAAATATCTGGTTCCAGATTCTCCAAAGAAAGGGTTTCTGAACTACCGCACACACACATCTGTTTAACTCTGTAAGTTGATTGTACAGCTTGACGACCATTCTGGTGGATAGCTCCGTTATTGTTTTAGAGCATGACATTCCTCATTACAGAGTATACTCCCTTTTACTATGGAATATCCAAACGCATTTTTTAGAAGAAACGTGTTTCTAACTCGCTGAATCTAAAAATAGATGCAACTTCCTCATGTGAACGAACACAAAGCAGAGCGATTTGCAATATGTGTTTCTCTTCCATGGGCATTTGGGTTGGTTCCAGGTCTTTGCTATTGTAAACAGTGCTGCAATGAACATTCGTGTGCACGTGAACTTATAGTAGAACGATTTGTAATCCTTTGGATATATAACAAGTAATGGGATTGCTGGGTCAAATGGAATGAACAGTGAGAACACATGGACATGGGGAGGGAAGCAATACACACTGAGGTCAGTTGGTGGGAAATAGAAGAGGGACGGTTGAGGTTGGGGAACACTGCAGAGATAGGAAGGAGAGAAATGCCTGGTGTAGGTGATGGGGAGGAAGGCAGCAAATCACACTGCCACGTGTGTACACATGCAACAATTTTGCATGTTCTTCACATGTACCCCAAAACATGAAATGCAATAAAATAAATAAATGGGAAAAAAAAAAGAAATATACGTTTCTCCTATGTTTTAAACGCCGTTGTACTGCTAATTCTTATATGATTGTGTATGGCAGGAAATATCTGTTTCTAGATTCGCCAAAGAAATGATATCTGATCTGCTGCAGACACACGTCAGTTTAACTCTGTAAGCTGAATGTACAGCTTGACAACCATTCTGCTAGATAGGTCCGTTTTGGTTTTAGAGCAAGGCATTTCTCATTACAGCCTCTACTCACATTCACTCTGGAATATCCAAACGCAGCTTTTAGAAGAAACGTGTTTCTAACTTGGTGAATCTAAACATAGATGCAACCTCCTAAGGTGAACGAACACAAAGCAGAGCAGTTTGAAATATACGTTTCTTTTGTGTTTTACACGCAGTCTCACTGCTAATTCTTATATGCTTGTGCATGGCTGGAAATATCTGTTTCTAGGTTCTCCAAAGAAAGGATTTCGGAACTGGTGCACAAACACATCAGTTTATCTCTGTGATGTGATTGCACAGCTTGACAACCATTCTGCTAGATAACTCCGTTTTCGTTTTAGAACAAGATATTTCTCATGACAACCTATCCTCCAATTCACTCTGGAATATCCAAGCGCAGCTGTCAGAAGAAATGTGCTTGTAACTCGCTGAATCTAAACATAGATGCAACTTCCTAAGGTGAACGAACACAAAGCAGGGCAGGTTCAAATATACGTTTCTCCAGTGTTTTCAACGCAGTCGTACTGCTAATTCTTATATGCCTGTGTATGGCTGGAAATATCTGTTTCTAGATTCTCCAAATAAAGGATTTCTGAACTGCTGCACGCACATTAGTTTAATTCTGTAAGTTGATTGCACAGCTTGACAACCATTATGCTAGATAGATCCGTTTTTGTTTTAGAACAAGATATTTCTCATTATAGCCTGTAGTCTCATTCACTCTGGAATGTCCAAATGCAGCTTTTAGAAGAAGCGTGTTTCCAACTCGCAGAATCTAAACACAGATGCAATTTCTTAAGGTGAACGAACACAAAGCAGAGCAGTTTGAAATAGACATTTCTCCTCTGTTTTAAATGCATGCTTACTGCTAATTCTTATATGCCTGAATATTTCTGGAAATATCTGTTTCTAGATTCTCCAAAGAAAGGATTTCTGAAATGCTGCACACACACATCAATTTAACTCTGTAAGCTGATTGTACAGCTTGACAGCCATTCTGCTAGATAGCTCCGTGTTTGTTTTAGAGCAATATATTTCTCATTACAGCCTATACTTCCATTAACTCTGGAATATCCAAATGCAGCTTTTAGAAGAAACGTGTTTCTAGCTCGCTGAATCTAACCATAGATGTAACATCCTAAGGTGAACGATCACAAAGCAGAGCAGTTTGAAAAAAACGTTTCTCCTTTGTTTTAAACACAGTCTTACTGTTAATTCTTATGTGCCTGAAAGTGGCTGGAAATATCTGTTTCAGGATTCTCCAAGGAAAAAATTTAACATCTGCTAAACACACACATCAGTTTAACTCTGTCAGCTGATTGTACAACTTGACAACCATTCTGCTAGATAGCTCCGTTTTGGTTTTAGAGCAATATATTTCTCATTACAGCCTACACTCCCATTCATTTAGGAATATCCATACGCAGCTTTTAGAAGAAACGTTTTTCTAACTCGCTGATTCTTAACATAGATGCAACTTCCTAAGGTGAACGAACAGAAAGCAAAGCAGTTTGAAATACACGTTTCTGCTGTGTTTTAAACGCAGTCTTACTGCTAATTCTTATATGCCTGTATATGGGTGGAAATATCTGTTTCTAGGTTCTCCACAGAAAGGATATCTGAACTGCTGCACACACACATCAATTTATCTCTGTAAGTTGATTGTAGAGCTTGACAACCATTCTGCTAGATAGCTCCGTTTTTATTTTACAGCCAGGTATTTCTCAGTACAGCCTATACCCCCATTTACTCTAGAATATGCAAACGCAGCTGTTACAAGAGACATGTCTCTAACATGCTGAATCTAAACCTAGGTGCAACTTCCTAAGGTGAACGAACACAAAACAGAGCAGTTTGAAATGTGCGTTTCTCCTGTGTTTTAAATGCAGTCTTACTGCTAATCCTTATATGCCTGTATATGACTGGAAATATTTGTTTCTAGATACTCCAAAGAAAGGATTTCTGAACTGCCGCACACACACACATCTGTTTAACTCTGTAAGTTGATTGTACAGCTTGACAACCATTCTGCTATATAGCTCCCTTTTTGTTTTACAGCAATATTTTTCTCATTACAGCCTACACTCCCACTCACTCTGCAATATCCAAACGCACATGTACCCCAAAAGCTAAATGCAATAAAATAAATAAATGGGAATAAAAAAGATGAAGAAACATGTTTGTTACTCGCTGAATCTAAACATAGATGCAACTTCACAAGGTGAAAGAACACAAAGCAGAGCAGTTTGAAATATACTTTTCTTCTGTCTTTTAAATGCAGTCTTACTGCTAGTTCTTATATGCCTGTATATGGCTGGAAACATCTTTTTCTAGATTCTCCAAAGAAAGGATTTCTGAACCACTGCACACACACACATCAGTTTAACTCTCTAATTTGATTTTACAGCTTGACAACCATTATGCTAGATAGTTCCGTTTTTGTTTTAGAACACAACATTTCTCATTACAGCCTATAATCCCATTCACTCTGGAATATCCAAACGAAGCTTTTAGCAGAAAAGTGTTGCGTTTTTTTTTCCCCCATTTATTTATTTTTTTCCATTTTAGGTTTTGGTGTATATGTGAAGAACATGCAAAATTGTTGCATATGCACACACGTGGCAGTGTGATTTGCTGCCTTCCTCCCCATCACCTACATCTGGCATTTCTCCCCTTCCTATCTCTTCCCATCCCTCCACCTCCCACCTCCCTCCGCTATTTCCCCCCAACTGTCCCCAGTTTGTAGTGCTCCCCTCCCTGTGTCCATGTGTTCTCATTGTTCAACACCAGCCTATGAGTGATAATATGCGGTCTTTGATCTTCTGCTCTTCTCTCAGTTTGCTGAGAATGATGGTTTCCAGATTCATCAATGTCCCTACAAAGGACCCAAACTCATCGTTCTTGGTGGCTGCATAGTATCCCATGGTGTATATGTGCTACATTTTCCCTATCCAGTCTATCGTCGATGGGCATTTGTGTTGGTTCCAGGTCTTTGCTATTGTAAACAGTGCTGCAATGAACATTCGTGTGCACGTGTCCTTATAGTAGAACAATTTGTAATCCTTTGGATATATACCCAGTAATGGGATTGCTGGGTCAAATGGAATTTCTATTTCTATGTCCTTGAGGAATCGCCACACTGTCTTCCACAATGGTTGAGCTAATTTACACTCCCACCAACAGTGCAAAAGTGTTCCTGTTTCTCCACATCCTCTGCAGTATCTGCTCTCTCCAGATTTTTTAATGATCACCATTCTAACTGGTGTGAGATGGTGTCTCAATGTAGTTTTCATTTGCATTTCTCTGATGGCCAGTGATGATGAGCATTTTTTCATATGTTTGTTGGCCTCATGTATGTCTTCTTTTGTAAAGTGTCTGTTCATATCCTTCACCCACTTTTCAATGGGCTTGTTAGTTTTTTTCTTGTAAATCTGTTTTAGTTCTTTGTAAATTCTGGATATCAGCCTTTTGTCAGATAGGGAATCTGCAAAACTTTTTTTCCATTCTGTTGTTTGATGATTCACTCTAATTTCTGTTTCTTTTGTGGTGCAGTAGCTGTGGAGTTTAATTAGGTCCCACTTGTCTATTTTGGCTTTTGTTGTCAATCCTTTTGGTGTTTTCGTCGTGAGGTCCTTGACTACACCTATGTCCTGAATGGTTTTGCCTAGATTTTCTTCTAGGGTTTTTATGGTGTTAGGTCTTATGTTTAAGTCCTTAATCCATCTGGAGTTAATTTTAGTGTAAGGTGTCAGGAAGGGGTCCAGTGTCTGCTTTCTGCACATGGCTAGCCAGCTTTCCCCACACCATTTATTGAACAGGGAATCCTTTCCCCATTGCTTGCTTTTGTCTGGTTTGTCAAAGATCAGATGGTTGTAGATATGTTGGGTTGCCTCCGAGACCTCCGTTCTGTTATATTGGTCTATATCTCTGTTTTGGTACCAGTACCATGCTGTTTTGATTACTGCAACCTTGTAGTATAGTTTGAAGTCCGGTAGTGTGAAGTCTCCCGCTTTGTTCTTTTTGCTTAGAATTGACTTGGCTATGCAGGCTCTCTTTTGGTTCCATGTGAAGTTTAAGGTGTTTTTTTCCAGTTCTGCCAAGGTCATTGGTAGCTTGATGGGGATAGCATTGAATCTGCAAATTACTTTGGGCAGTATGGCCATTTTCACGATATTGATTCTTGCTAACCATGAACATGGAATGTTTCTCCATCTGTTTGTGTCCTCTCTTATTTCGTTGAGCAGTGGCTTGTAGTTCTCCTTGAAGAGGTCCTTTACATTCCTTGTTAGTTGTATTCCTAGGTATTTTATTCTCTTTGTGGCAATTGTGAATGGAAGTTTGATCTTGATTTGGCTCTCTTTAAGTCTGTTATTGGTGTATAGGAATGCATGTGATTTTTGCACATTGATGTTGTATCCTGAGACTTTGCTGAACTTGCTGTTCAGTTTCAGGAGGTTTGGGGCTGAGACGATGGGGTCTTCTAGATATACAGTAATGTCGTCTGCATGATTTGACTTCCTTCTTTCCTATTTGAATGCCCTTTATTTCTTTTTCTTGCCTGATTGCTCTGGCTAGAACATCTAATACTATATTCAATAGCAGTGGTGAGAGAGGGCATCCTTGTCTGGTGCCACATTTCAAGGGGAATGCTTCCAGTTTTTGCCCATTCAGTATGATATTGGCTGTTGGTTTGTCATAAATAGCTTTTATTATTTTGAGATACGTTCCATCAATATCTAGCTTATTGAGGGTTTTTAGCATAAAGGGCTGTTGAATTTTGTCAAAGGCCTTCTCTGCATCAATTGAGATAATCATGTGGTTTTTGTCTTTGGTTCTGTTTATGTGGTGAATTACGTTTATAGACTTGCGTATGTTGAACCAGACTTGCATCCCTGGGATGAAGCCTACTTGATCATGGTGGATAAGTATTTTGATGTGCTGTTGCAATCGGCTTGTCAGTATTTTATTGAAGATTTTTGCATCTATGTTCATCATGGATATTGGCCTGAAGTTTTCTTTACTTATTGAGACTCTGCTGGGTTTTGGAATCAGGATGATGTTGGTCTCATAAAATGATTTGGGAAGAATTCCCTCCTTTTGTATTGTTTGGAATAGTTTCAGAAGGAATGGCACCAGCTCCTCTTTGTATGTCTGGTAGAATTCGGCTGTGAACCCGTCTGGACCTGAGCTTTTTTTGGGTTGTAAGCTCTTAATTGCTGCCTCAACTTCAGACCTTGTTATGGGTCTGTTCAGTGTTTTGGCTTCTTCCTGGTTTAGGCTTTTGAGGAGGCAAGTGTCTAGGAATTTATCCATTTCTTCCATGTTTATTAGTTTGTGTGCATAGAGTTGTTTGTAATAATCTCTGATGATGGTTTGAATTTCTGTGGAATCTGTGGTGATATCCCCTTTATCGTTTTTTATTGCATCAATTTGGTTATTCTCTCTTTTCTATTTATTAATATGGCTAGTGGTCTGTCTATTTTGTTGATCTTTTCAAAAAACCAGCTCCTGGATTTATTGATTTTTTGAAGGGTTTTATGTGTCTCTATCTCCTTCAGTTCTGCTCTGATCTTAGCTATTTCTTGTCTTCTGCTAGACTTTGAATTTTTTTGACCTTGCTCCTCTAGCTCCTTCAGTTCTGAAGATAGGGTGACAATTTTTGACCTCTCCTTGCTTCTCATGTGGGCACTTATTGCTATATTTTCCTCTAGAGACTGCTTTAAATGTGTCCCAGAGATTCTGGTATGTTGTGACTTTATTCTCGTTGGCTTCAAAGAACATCTTTATTTCTGTCTTCATTTCATTGTTTATCCAGTCAACATTCAAGAGCAAGTTGTTCAGTTTCCATGAAGGTGTGCGGTTCTCACTTAGTTTTTGAATTCTGAGTTCTGACTTGATTGCACTGTGGTCTGAGAGACTGTTTGTTATGATTTCCATTCTTTTGCATTTGCTGAGGAGTGATTTACTCCCAATTATGTGGTCAATTTTAGAGTAGGTGTGAAGTGGTGCTGAGAAGAATGTATATTCTGTGGATTTGGGATGGAGAGTTCTGTAAATGTCTATTAGGTTTGCTTGGTCCAGGTTTGAGTACAAGTCCTGCATATCCTTATTAATTTTCTTTCTGGTTGATCTAATAATGACAATGGGGTGTTAAAGTCCCCCACTATTATTGTGTGGGAATCAAAGTCTCTGTGTAAGTCATTAAGAACTTGCCTTATGTATCTGGGTGCTCCTGTATTGGGTGCGTATATATTTAGGATCGTTAGCTCTTCTTGTTGCATTGATCCTTTTACTGTTATGTAATGTCCCTCTTTGTCTCTTATGATCTTTGTTGCTTTAAAGTCTAATTTATCAGAGATGAGAATTGCAGCTCCTGATTTTTTTTGCTCTCCATTTGCTTGGTAAATCTTCCTCCATCCCTTTATTTTGAGCGTTTGTGTATCCTTGCATGTCAGATGGGTTTCCAGGATACAGCACACCGATGGGTTTTGTTTTTTATCCAACTTGCCAGTCTGTGTCTTTTGATTGTGGCATTTAGTCCATTTACATTTAGGGTTAATATAGTTATGTGCGAATTTGATACTGCCATTTTGGTGCTAGCTGGGTGCTTTGCCCTTTAGTTGAGCTGGTACTTGTTGTTCCTTTATATGTGTAGAGCCTCTTTCAGGAGCTCTTGTGGAGCTGGCCTGATGGAGACGAAATCTCTGAGTACTTGCATGTTCCCAAAGGATTTTATTCTTGCTTCACTTATAAAGCTTAGTTTGGCTGGATAGGAGATTCTGGGTTGAAAGTTCTCTTCTTTAAGGATGTTGAATATTGGCCCCCACTCTCTTCTGGCTTGTAGGGTTTCTGCTGAGAGATCTGCTGGGAGTCTGATGGGCTTCCCTTTGTTGATAACCCCACCTTTCTCTCTGGCTACCCTTATTATTTTCTCCTTCATTTCAACCCTGGTGAATCTGACGATTATGTGCCTTGGGGTTGCTCTTCTTGACCAATATCTTTGTGGTGTTCTCTGTATTTCCTGGACTTGAATGTTTGCCTGCCTTGCTAGGTTGGGAAATTTTTCCTGGATAATATCCTGAAGAGTATTTTCCAACTTGGATTTATTCTCTTTGTCGCATTCAGATACGCCTATCAAACGTAGATTAGGTCTTTTCACATAGTCCCACATTTCTTGGAGACTTTGTTCATTCCTTTTTACCCTTTTTTCTCCAGTCCTGCCTTCCCATTTTATTTCATTGAGTTAATCTTTGACCTCTGATATCCTTTCTTCTGCTTGGTCAATTCGGCTGTTGACACTTGTGAGTGCTTCACGAAGTTCTCATGTTGTGTTTTTCAGCTCCATCAATTCACTTATATTCCTTTCTATTTTGTCTATTCTCGTTAGCATTTCGTCAAATCTTCTTTCAAGGTTCTTAGTTTCTTTGCGTTTGAAGAAACATGTGAAAACATGTTTAACATGTTAGAACAACCATTAGAACATGTTCTTTAAGTTCACAGAAGTTTCTTACTACTCACCTTCTGAAGTCTGATTCTGTCATTTCGTCACACTCGTTCTCCCTCCAACCTTGTTCCCTTGCTGGTGAGGAGTTGTGATCCCTTGCAGGAGGAGAGGTGTTCTGGTTTCGGGTGTTTTCATCCTTTTTGCGCCGGTTTCTTCCCATCTTTAAGGATTTATCCACCTGTCAATTTTGTATTTGCTGGCTTTCAGATTGGGTCTCAAATCTTTCAGATTGACATTCTGTTTGTTGATGATGAGGCTATTTCTGTTTCTTGGTTTTCCTTCTGACAGTCTGGCCCCTCTGCTATAGGTCTGCTGAGGTTCACTCCAGGCCCTGCTTGCCTGGGGTTCACCTGCAGCAGCTGCTGAACAGTAAGGGTTGTTACCAGTTTTCTTCTTCTGCTATCTTTGTCCCAGAAGGATACCCGCCTAGTGTCAATCTGATCTCTCCTTTATGAGGCGCCTCTTTGGATATATAAGGGTCAGGGAACTGCTTGAGGAGATGGCCTGTTCTTTATAGGAGCTCAAATGGTGAGCTGTGAGCTCTGTTGTTGTTCATTCAGAGCTGTTGGGCAGGTACGTTTAGGTCTGCTGCAGCAGAACTCATAAACCGCTTTTTGTTCCCTGGTGCTCTGTCCCAGGGATTTAGGGCTTTATTTATGTGTTTCCGTTATGCTGCCACCATCTGTTTCTTCCCTTCAGACCTGCCCTGCCCAGCAAGGAGGCAGCCTAGTCACTGTTGGCCTGTAGAGGCTTTGCTGAGCTGCTGTGGGCTCTGCCCCACTGCCCAGTGAACTTCCCTGCAGTCCTGTTTATATGGGTGTAGTTAGAACTGCTTTGGCGATGGTGGCCCACCTGTGTTGAGGCAGAGTCTCTCTGCTGTGGCGGGTTGCCTTGGCAACAGCGGGCTGCCTCAGCAATGGCGGGTTGCCTAGGCAACAGTGGGCTGCCTCAGCAATGGCAGGTTGCCTTGGCAATAGTGGGCTGCCTCAACATTGGCCGACTACCTCTGTCCTGGCGGGCTGCCTCGGTAATGGCGGATGTCCTTCCCCAACAGAGCTGGACCATCCGGGTTCAGCTGCGCTTGCTGTGAAAGCCTCAATCCAGAGATTCTGGTTGCTGTTTTTTTGTGGGGGTGGGACCAGCCAAGCCTGATCGCCTGGCTCCCTGCCTCAGATCCTTTTTTAAGTTGGTGCTCCAGTCGACTGTTTAAAAGGCGCCACGGTCTGTTTGTTTTCCCCTGCAGACACACACTGCCATGTCTTAAACAGCGGCACTGAGGTTGGTGAAGCTTCTTTTTTTTTTTTTGCCCTGGAATCTACTGTCCTAGTTCTCTGCTCAGTCCCCTTTTGAAAGAGATGAATGGGCGACTAACTGTGGCTCCAGTCACCAGCGAAAAGTGCACCCGGACCAGTGTATTTTGTACGGAGAACTGCTGCCACGTGGCGCCGACAGAGCAGCCACACGGTGCAAGCAGCGGCACCGGCTGGCACAGTCAAGCTGGACGAAACAGCCACGCTGAAGACATTGGAGCTCCTCTGCCTGGGAATTTCCTAGTCTGTGGGCAATAAAAATGCTGTGTCCACTCACCGTCTGTGCTTTCACTGGGAGCTGCAATACTGAGCTGTTCCTAAACGGCCATCTTGCTTCTTCCCCCTTATTGCTAATTCTTATATGCCTGTATATTTTTGGAAATATCTGTTTCTAGCTCTTCTAAAGAAAGGATTTGAGAACTGCTGAACACACACATCAGTCGAACTCTGTAACTTGATTGTACTGCTTGACAACAATTCTGCTAGATAGCTCCATTTTTGTTTTAGAGGAAGATGTGTCTCATTACAGATTTTACTCCCTTTCACTCTGGAATAACCAAGCAGAGCTTTTACGAGAAACGTGTTTCTAATATGACAAATCTAAAGATAGATGCAACTTTCTAAGGTGAAGGAACACAAAGCAGAGCACTTTGAAATAGACGTTTCTCTTGTGTTTTAAACGTAGTCTTACTGCCAATTCTTATATGCCAGTATATGGGTGGAAATATCTGTTTCTAGATTCTACAAAGAAAGGATTTCTGAACTGCTGCACACACACATCAGTTTAACTCTGTAAGTTGGTAGTACAGCTTGACAACCTTTCTGCTAGATAGCACCGTTTTTGTTTTAGAGCAAGATATTTATCATTACAGCCTATACGCCCATTCACTCTGGAATATCCAAACGCAGCTATTAGAAGAAACGAGTTTCTCACTCGCTGAATCTAAACATAGATGCAAATTCCTAAGGTGAAGGAACACAAAGCAGAGCCGTTTGAAATAGAAGATTCTCCTGTGTTTTAAACACAGTCTTACTGCTAATTCATATATGCCTGTACATGGCTTTAAATATCTGTTTCTAGATTCTCAAAAGAAAGGATTTCTGAACTGCTGCACACACATCAGTTTAACTCTGTAAGTTGATTGTACAGGTTGACAACCATTCTGCTAGATGGCTCCGTTTTTGTTTTAGAGCAAGATATTAATCATTACAGCCTATAATCCCATTCACTCTGGAATATCCAAACGCAGCTTTTAGACGTAACATGTTTCCAACTAGCTGAATTTCAACATAGATGCAACTTCCTGAGGTGAATGAACACAAAGCAGAGCAGTTTCAAATACACATTTCTCCTGTGTTTTAAACGCAGTCTTACTGCTAATTCTTATATGCCTGTACATGGCTGGAAATATCAGTTTCTAGATTCTCCAAAGAAAGGATTTCTGAACTGCTGCACACACATATCAGTTTACCAATGTAAGTTGATTGTACAGCTTGACAACCATTCTGCTAGATAGCCGCGTTTTTGTTTTAGAGGAAGTTATTTCTCATTACAGCCTATAGTCCCTTTCACTCTGGAATATCCAAATGCCGCTTTTAGAAGAAACGTGTTTTTAACTCGCTGAATCTAAACATGGATGCAACCTCCTAAGGTGAACGAACACAATGCAGAGCAAATATAGGTTTCTCCTGTGTTTTAAACGCAGTCTTCCTGCTAATTCTTATATGCCTGTATATGTATGGAAATATCTGTTTCTAGATTCTCCAAGAAATGATTTCTGAACTGCTGCATACACACATAAGTTTAAGTCTGTAGGTGGATTGCACAGGTTGACAGTCATTCTGCTAGCTAGGTCGGTTTTTGTTTTAGAGCAAGATATTTCTCATTACATCCTCTACTCACATTCACTCTGGAATATCCAAACCCAGCTTTTAGAAGAAATGTGTTTCTAACTCACTGAATCTAAACATAGATGTAACCTCCTAAGGTGAACAAACACAAAGCAGAGCAGTTTGAAATATATGTTTCTATGTGTTTTACACGCAGTCTCACTGCTAATTCTTATATGCTTGTGTTTGGCTGGAAACATCTGTTTCTACGTTCTCCAAAGAAAAGATTTCGGAACTACTGCACACACACATCGGTTTAACTCTGTAAGTTGATTGTACAGGTTGACAACCATTCTGCTAGATAGCTCCGTTTTTGTTCTAGAGCAAGATATTTCTCATTACAGCCTATAGTCCCATTCACTCTGGAATATCCAAACGCAGCTTTTAGAAGAAACGTGATTCTAAGTCGCTGAATCTCAACATGGATGCAACTTACTAGGGTGAATGAACACAAAGCAGAGCAGTTTGAAATAGACGTTTCTCCAGTGTTTTAAATGCAATATTACTGCTAGTTATTATATGCCTGTATATGGCTGGAAAAATCTCTTTTCAGATCTCCAAAGAAAGGATTTCTGAACTGCTGCACTCACATATCAGTTTAAATCTAAGTTGATTGTACAGCTTGACAGCCATTCTGCTAGATAGCTGCGTTTTTGTTTTAGAGAAAGGTATTTCTCTTTACAGCCTATAGTCCCATTCACTCTGGAATATCCAAACGTATCTTTTAGAAGAAACGTGTTTCTAACTCGCTGAATCTAAATACAGATGCAACTTCCTAAGGTGAACGAACACAAAGCAGAGCAGTTTGAAGTAGATGTTTCTCCTGTGTTTTAAACGCAGTCTTACTTCTAGTTCTTATATGCCTGAATATGGCTGGAAATATCTGTTTCCAGATTCTCCAAAGAAAGGATTTCAGAACTGCTGGACAATCACATCAGTTTACCTCTGTAAGTTGATTTGACAGCTTGACAACCAGTCTGCGAGATAGCTCCATTTTTGTTTTAGAGCAAGATATTTCTCATTACAGACTGTACTAACATCACTCTGGAATATCCAAATGCAGCTTTTAGAAGAAACGTGTTGCTAATTTGCTGAATCTAAACATAGATGCAACTTCCTAAGGTGAAAGAAAACAAAGCAGAGTAGTTTGCAATAGACGTTTCTCCTGTGTTTTAAATGCATTCTTACTGCTAGTTCTTATATGCCTGAATATGGCTGGAAATATCTGTTTCCAGATTCTCGAAAGAAAGGATTTCTGAACTGCTGCACACACACATCAGTTTAACTCTGTAAGTTGATTGCACAGCTTGACAACAATTCTGATAGATTGCTGCATTTTTGTTTTAGAGCAATATATTTCTCATTACAGCCTATAATCCCATTCACTCTAGAATATCCAAATGCAGCATTTACAAGGAAAGCGTTTCTATCTCGCTGAATCTAAACATAGATGCAACTTCCTAGGGTGAACGAACACAAGGAAGAGCAGTTTGAAGTAGACGTTTCTCCTGTGTTTGAAACGCAATGTTTCTGCTTGTTTTTATATGCCTGTATATGGTTGGAAATTTCTGTTTCCAGATTCTCCAAAGAAAAGATTTCTGAACTGCTGCACACACACATCAGTTTTACTCTGTAAATTGATTGTACACCTTGAAAACCATTCTGCTAGATTGCTGAGTTTTTGTTTTAGAGCAAGATATTTCTCATTACAGCCTATACTCACATTCACTCTGGAATATCCAATGGCAGCTTTTAGATGAAACGTGTTTCTAACTCGCTGAATCTAAACATAGATGCAACTTCCTAAGGTGAACAAACACAAAGCACAGAAGTTTGAAATAGAGGTTTCTCCTGTATTTTAAATGCAGCATTAATGCTACTTCTTATATGCCTGTATATGGCTGAAAATATCTGTTTCCAGATTCTCCAAAGAAAGGTTTTCTCAACTGATGCTCACACACATCAGTTTAACTCTGTAAGTTGATTGTACAGCTGGACAACCATTCTGCTAGATCGCTGCGTTTTTGTTTTAGAGCAAGATATTTCTCATTACAGCGTATGTTCCCATTCACTCTGGAATATCCAAACGCAACTTTTAGAAGACACGTGTTTCTACCTCGCTGAATCTAAAAGCAGATGCAACTTCCTGAAGTGAACGAACAAAAAGCGGAGCAATTTGAAATAGACATTTCTCCTGTGTTTTAAACGCAGTCTTACTGCTAATTCTTATATGCCTGTATATTTCTGGAAATATCTGTTTCTAGATACTCCAAAGAAAGGATTTCTGAACTGCTGCACACACACATCAGTTTAACTCTATAAGCTGATTGTACAGCTTGAAAATAGCTGCGTTTTTGTTTTAGACCTAGATATTTCCCATTACAGCCTATACTCCAATGCACTATGCAATATCCAAAGGCAGTTTTTGGGAGAAACGTATTTCTAACTCTCGACATCTAAACATAGATTCAACTTCATGAGATAAATGAACACAAAGCACAGCCGTTTCAACTCGACGTTTCTCCTGTGTTTAAAACGCAGTCTTACTGCTAATTCTTATATGCCTGTATATGGCTGGAAATATCTGTTTCTAGATTCTCCAAAGAAAGGATTTCTGAATTGCTGCACACACACATCAGTTTAACTCTGGAAATTGATGGCACAGCTTTACAACCATTCTGCTAGATAGCTCCGTTTTTGTTTTAAAGCAAGATAGTTCTCATTACACCCTGTACTCCCATTCCCTGTGGAATATCCAAACGCAGCTTTTAGAAGAAACGTGTTTCTAAGTCGCTGAATCTAAACATAGATGCAACTTCCTAAGGTGAGCAAACACGAAGCAGAGCAGTTTGAAATACACGTTTCTCCTGTGTTTTAAATGCAGTCTTACTGCTAGTTCTTATATGCCTGTATATGCCTGGAAATATTTGTTTCCAGATTCACCAAAGAAAGGATTTCTGAACTGCTGCACACACACATCAGTTTAACTCTGTAAGTTGATTGTACCGGCTTGACAACCGTTCTGCCAGATAGCTCCGTTTATGTCTTAGATCAAGATATTTCTCATTACACCCTATACTCCCATTCACTCTGGAATATCCAAACGCAGCATTTAGAAGAAACCTATTTGTAACTCGCTGAATCTAAACATATATGCAACTTCCTAAGGTGAACGGACACACAGCAGAGCTGTTTGAAATAGACCTTTCTCTCACGCCTGTAATCTCATCAGTTTGGGAGGCCAAGGAGGGTCGATCATGCGATCAAGAGATCGAGGCCATCCTGGTCAACACGGTGAAACCCCGTCTCTACCAAAAATACAAAACATTAGCTGGGCATGGTGGCGCGTGCCTGTAATCCCAGTCACTCAGGAGGCCGAGGCAGGAGAATTGACTGAACCTAGGAGGCAGAGGTTGCGGTGAGCCGAGATCGCGTCATTGCACTCCTGCCTGGGTAACAAGAGAGAAACTGGGTCTCAAAAAAGAAAAAAAAAAAGAAATAGACGTTTCTCCTGTGTTTTAAACACAGTCTCACTTCTAATTCTTATATCCCTGTATATGGCTGGAAATATCTGTTTCTAGATTCTCCAAAGAAAGGATTTCTGAACTGCTGCACATACACATCAGTTTAACTGTGTAAGGTGATTGCACAGCTTGACAACCATTCTGCTAGATAGCTCCGCTTTTTTTTTTTTTAGAGCAAGATATTTCTCATTACAGCCTATCTTCCCATTCACTCTGGAATATCCAAACGCAGTCCTTAGAAGAAACGTGTTTCTAACTCACTGAATCTAAAAATAGATGCAACTTCCTAAGGTGAAGGAACACAAAGCAGAGCAATTTGCAATATGCGTTCCTCTTCCATGGGCATTTGGGTTGGTTCCAGGTCTTTGCTATTGTAAACAGTGCTGCAATGAACATTCGTGTGCACGTGAACTTATAGTAGAACGATTTGTAATCCTTTGGATATATAACAAGTAATGGGATTGCCAGGTCAAATGGAACGAACAGTGAGAACACATGGACACAGGGAGGGAAGCAATACACACTGAGGTCAGTTGGGGGGAAATAGGGGAGGGACGGTTGAGGGTGGGGAACACAGGAGAGATAGGAAGGGGAGAAATGCCAGGAGTAGGTGATGGGGAGGAAGGCAGTAAATCACACTGCCACGTGTGTACACATGCAACAATTTTGCATGTTCTTCACATGTACCCCAAAACATAAAATGCAATAAAATAAATAAATGGGAAAAAAAAAGAAATATATGTTTCTCCTATGTTTTAAACGCCGTTGTATTGCTGATTCTTATATGATTGTGTATGGCAGGAAATATCTGTTTCTAGATTCTCCAAAGAAATGATTTCTGATCTGATGCAGACACACGTCAGTTTAACTCTGTAAGCTGATTGTACAGGTTGACAACCATTCTGCTAGATAGGTGCGTTTTGGTTTTAGAGCAAGGCATTTCTCATTACAACCTACAATCCCATTCACTCTGGAATATCCAAATGCAGCTTTTAGATGAAACGTGTTTCTAACTTGCTGAATCTAAACATAGATGCAACTTCCTAAGGTGAACGAACACAAAGCAGAGGAGGTTGAAATAGACATCTCTCCTGTGTTTTAAACTCAGTCTCACTGCTAATTCTTATATGACTGTATATGGCTGTAAATATCTGTTTCTAGGTTCTCCGATGAAAGGATTTCTGAACTGCTGCACACATATATGAGATTAACTCTGTAAGTTGATTGAACACATTGACAACCACTCTGATAGATAGCTCCGTTTTTGTTTTAAAGCAAGGTGTTTCTCATTATAGCCTATCCTCCCATTCACTCTGGAATATCCAAACGCAGCTTTCAGAAGAAACGTGCTTCTAACTCACTGAATCTAAACATAGATGAAACTTCCTAAGGTGAATGAACACAAAGCAGAGGAGTTTGAAATAGATGTTTCTCCTGTGTTTTAAACGCAGTTTTACTGCCAATTCTAATATGCCTGTATATGTCTGGAAATATCTGTTTCCAGATTCTCCAAAGAAATGATTTCTGAACTGCTGCACACACACATCTGTTTAACTCTGTAAGTTGATTGTACAGCTTGACAACCATTCTGCTATATAGCTCCATTTTTGTTTTAGAGGAAGGTATTTCTCCTCACAGCCTATCCTCCTGTTCACTCTGGAATATCCAAACGCAGCCTTGAGAAGAAACGTGTTTCTAACTCACTGAATCTAAACATAGATGCAACTTCCTAAGGTGAAAGAACACAAAAGAGAGTAATTTGCAGTATACGTTCCTCATCGATGGGACTTGAGTTGGTTCCAGGTCTTTGCTATTGTAAACAGTGCTGCAATGAACATTCATGTGCCCGTGAACTTATAGTAGAACAGTTTGTAATCCTTTAGATATATAACCAGTAATGTGATTGCTGGGTTAAATGGAATGAACAATGAGAACACATGGACACAGGGAGGGGAGCACTACACACTGGTGTCAGTTAGGGTGAAATAGGGGAGGGATAGTGGAGGTTGGGGAATTCCAGAGAAGTAGCAAGGGGAGAAATGCCAGATGTAGGTGATGGGGAGGAAGGCAGCAAATCACACTGCCACCTGTGTGCCTATGCAACAATTTTGCATGTTCTTCACATGTACCCCAAAACTTAAAATGCAATAAAATAAATAAATGGGAAAAAAAAAGAGAAATATACGTTTCTCCTGTGTTTTAAACGCCGTCACACTGCTGATTTTTATATGCTTGTATATGGTGGGAAATATCTGTTTCTAGATTCTCCAATGAAAGGATTTCTGATCTGCTGCACACACGTCAGTTTAACTCTGTAAGTTCATTGTACAGCTTGACAACTATTCTGCTAGATAGCTCCGTTTTTGTTTTAGAACAAGGCATTTCTCATTACAGCCTATCCTCCCATTCACTCTGGAATATCCAAACGCAGCTTTTAGAAGAAACGTGCTTCTAACTCGCTGAATCTAAAGACAGATATAACTACCTAAGGTGAACGAACACAATGCAGAGCAAATGTAGGTTTCTCCTGTGTTTTAAAAACAGTCTTACTGCTAATTCTTATATGCCTGTACATGTATGGAAATATCTGTTTCTAGGTTCTCCAAAGAAATGATTTCTGAACTGCTGCATACACACATAAGTTTAAGTCTGTATGTGGATTGTACAGGTTGACAACAATTCTGCTAGCTAGCTCGGTTTTTGTTTTAGAGCAAGATATTTCTCATTACATCCTCTACTCACATTCACTCTGGAATATCCAAACCCAGCTTTTAGAAGAAATGTGTTTCTAACTTGCTGAATCTAAACATAGATGCAACCTCCTAAGATGAACGAATACAAAGCAGAGCAGTTTGAAATATACATTTCTCTGTGTTTTACACGCAGTCTCACAGCTAATTCTTATATGCTCGTGTATGGCTGGAAACATCTGTTTCTAGGTTCTCCAAAGAAAAGATTTTGGAACTGCTGCACACACACATCAGTTTAACTCTGTAAGCTGATTTTACATCTTGACAACCATTCTGCTAGATAGCTCTGATTTTGTTTTAGAGCAATATATTTCTCAATACAGCCTATATTCCCTTTCACTCTAGAATATCCATATGCAGCTTTTAGAAGAAACGTGTTTCTAACTCGCTGAATCCAAACATAGATGCAACTTCCTATGGTGAACGAACACAAAGCAGAGCAGTTTGAAATAGGCGTTTCTCCTGTGTTAAAACGCAGTCTTACTGCTAGTTCTTATATGCCTGTATATGGCTGGAAATATCTGTTTCCAGATTCTCCAGAGAAAGGTTTTCTGAACTGCGGCACACACACATCAGTTTAACTGTGTAAGTTGAATGTAAAGCTTGACAACCATTCTGCTAGATAGCTGCGTTTTTGTTTTAGAGCAAGATATTTCTCATTACAGCCTATACTAACATTCACTCAGGAATATAAAAATGCAGCTTTTAGAAGAAACGTGTTTCTAACTCGCAGAATCAAAATATAGAGGCAACTTCCTAAGGCGAACGAACACACAGCAGAGCTGTTTGAAATAGACGTTTCTTTAAAACCAGTAATCCCAGCACTTTGGGAGCCCGAGGTGGGTGGATCACGAGGTCAAGAGATCGAGACCATCCTGGTCAGCGGTGAAACCCCGTCTCTACGGAAAATACAAAAAATTAGCTGGGCATGGCGGCGCGTGCCTGTAATCCCAGTTACTCAGGAGGCTGAGGCAGGCGAATTGCCTGAACCTAGGAGGTGGAGGTTGCGGTGAGCCGAGATCACGGCATTACACTCCAGCCTGGGTAACTAGAGGGAATATTCACCTCAAAAAAAAAAAAAAAGAAATAGCTGTTTCTCCTGTGTTTTAAACGCAGTTTGACAGCTAATTCCTATATGCTTGTATATGGCTGGAAATATCTGTTTCTAGATTCTCCAAAGAAAGGATATCTCAACTGCAGCACACACATATCAGTTTACCTCTAAGTTGATTGTACAGCTTGACAACCGCTCTGATAGATAGATGCGTTTTTTTTTTAAAGCAAGATATTTATCATTACAGCCTATACTGCCATTCACTCTGGAATATCCAAACGCAGCTTTTAAAAGAAACGTGATTCTAAGTCGCTGAATCTAAACATAGGTACAACTTTCTAAGGTGAATGAACACAAAGCAGAGCAGTTTGAAATAGATCTGTCTCCTGTGTTTTAAACCCAGTCCAACTGCTAATTCTTATATTCCTGTATATGGCTGGAAATATCTGTTTCTAGATTCTCCAAAGAAAGGATTTCTGAACTGCTGCACACACACCTCAGCGTAGCTCTGTAACTTGATTTTACAGCTGGAAAACCATTCTGCGAGATAGCTGCGTTTTTGTTTTAGACAAAGATATTTCTCATTACAGCCTATATCCCCATTCAGTATGGAATATCCAAACTGAGCTTTTAGAAGAAAGTGTTTCAAACTCGCTGAATCTAAACATAGATGCAACTTCCAAGGTGAACGAACACAAAGCAGAGCAGTTTGAAATAGATGTTTCTCCTGTGTTTTAAACGCAGTCTTACTGCCAGTTCTTTTTTTTTTTTTTCATTTTGTTGCATATAATTTTTTTTTCCCATTTATTTATTTTATTGCATTTTACATTTTGGGGTACATGTGAAGAACATGCAAAATTGTTGCATAGGAACACATGTGGCAGTGTGATTTGCTGCCTTCCTCCCCATCACCTACATCTGGCATTTCTCCCCTTGCTATCTCTCCCCAGCTTCCCACCCCCCACCCTCCCTCCCCTATTTCCCCCCAACTGACCCCAGTGTGTAGTGCTCCCCTCCCTGTGTCCATGTGTTCTCATTGTTCAACACCCGCCTATGAGTGAGAACATGCGGCGTTTATCTTCTGCTCTTCTGTCAGTTTGCTGAGAATGACGGTTTCCAGGTTCATCCATGTCCCTACAAAGGACCCAAACTCATCGTTTCTGATGGCTGCATAATATTCCATGGTGTATATGTGCCACATTTTCCCTATCCAGTCTATCATCGATGGGCATTTGGGTTGGTTCCAGGTCTTTGCTATTGTAAACAGTGCTGCAATGAACATTCGTGTACACGTGTCCTTATAGTAGAACGATTTGTAATCCTTTGGATATATACCCAGTAATGGGATTGCTGGGTCAAATGGAATTTCTATTTCTAGGTCCTTGAGGAATCGCCACACTGTCTTCCACAATGGTTGCACTAATTTACACTCCCACCAACAGTGCAAAAGTGTTCCTATTTCTCCACATCCTCTCCAGCATCTGTTGTCTCCAGATTTTTTAATGATCGCCATTCTAACCGGCTTGAGATGGTATCTCAGTGTAGTTTTGATTTGCATTTCTCTGATGACCAGTGATGATGAGCACTTTTTCCTATGTTTGTTGGCCTCACGTATGTCTTCTTTTGAGAAGTGTCTGTTCATATCCTTTGCCCACTTTTGAATGGGCTTGTTAGTTTTTTTCTTGCAAATCTGCTTTAGTTCTTTGTAAATTACGGATATCAGCCCTTTGTCAGATGGGTAAACTGCAAAAATTTTTCCCAATCTGTTGGTTGCCGATTCACTCTAATGATTGTTTCTTTTTCTGTGCAGAAGCTGTGGAGTTTGATTAGGTCCCATTTGTCTATTTTGGCTTTTGTCGTCAATGCGTTTGGCGTTTTGGTCATGAAGTCCTTGCCTACACCTACGTCCTGAATGGTTTTGCCTAGATTTTCTTCTAGGGTTTTTATGGTGTTAGATCTTATGTTTAAGTCTTCAATCCATCTGGAGTTAATTTTAGTGTAAGGTGTCAGGAAGGGGTCCAGTTTCTGCTTTCTGCACATGGCTAGCCAGCTTTACCAACACCATTTATTGAACAGGGAATCCTTTCCCCATTGCTTGTTTTTGTCTGGTTTGTCAAAGATCAGATCGTTGTAGATATGTTGTGTTGCCTCCGAGACCTCTGTTCTGTTCCATTGGTATATATCTCTGTTTTGGTACCAGTACCATGCTGTTTTGATTACTGTAGCCTTGTAGTATAGTTTGAAGCCTGGTAGTGTGATGCCCCCCGCTTTGTTCTTTTTGCTTAGAATTGACTTGGCTATGCGGGCTCTCTTTTGGTTCCATATGAAGTTTAAGGTGGTTTTTGCAGTTCTGCAAAGAAGGTCATTGGTAGCTTGATGGGGATAGCATTGAATCTGTAAATTACTTTGGGCAGTATGGCCATTTTCACGATATTGATTCTTCCTAACCATGAACATGGGATGTTTCTCCATCTGTTTGTGTCCTCTCTTATTTCGTTGAGCAGTGGCTTGTAGTTCTCCTTGAAGAGGTCCTTTACATTCCTTGTTAGTTGTATTCCTAGGTATTTTATTCTCTTTGTGGCAATTGTGAATGGAAGTTTGTTCTTGATTTGGCTCTCTTTAAGTCTGTTACTGGTGTATAGGAATGCATGTGATTTTTGCACATTGATTTTGTATCCTGAGACTTTGCTGAACTTGCTTATCAGTTTCAGGAGGTTTGGGGCTGAGACGATGGGGTCTTCTAGATATACAATCATGTCGTCTGCAAATAGAGACAATTTGACTTCCTCCTTTCCTATTTGAATGCCCTTTATTTCTTTTTCTTGCCTGATTGCTCTGGCTAGAACTTCTAATACTATATTGAATAGCAGTGGTGAGAGCGGGCATCCTTGTCTGGTGCCACATTTCAAGGGGAATGCTTCCAGTTTTTGCCCATTCAGTATGATATTGGCTGTTGGTTTGTCATAAATAGCTTTTATTATTTTGAGATACGTTCCATGGATACCTAGCTTACTGAGTGTTTTTAGCATAAAGGGCTGTTGAATTTTGTCAAAGGCCTTCTCTGCATCAATTGAGATAATCATGTGGTTTTTGTCTTTGGTTCTGTTTGTGTGGTGAATTACGTTTATAGACTTGCGTATGTTGAACCAGCCTTGCATCCCCGGGATGAAGCCTACTTGATCATGGTGGATAAGCTTTTTGATGTGCTGTTGCAATCGGCTTGTCAGTATTTTATTGAAGATTTTTGCATCTATGTTCATCATGGATATTGGCCTGAAGTTTTCTTTTCTTGTTAAGTCTCTGCCGGGTTTTGGAATCAGGATGATGTTGGTCTCATAAAATGATTTGGGAAGAATTCCCTCTTTTTGTATTGTTTGGAATAGTTTCAGAAGAAATGGTACCAGCTCCTCTTTGTATGTCTGGTAGAATTCAGCTGTGAACCGGTCTGAACCTGGGCTTTTTTTGGGTGGTAAGCTCTTAATTGCTGCCTCAACTTCAGACCTTGTTATGGGTCTGTTCAGGGTTTCGGCTTCTTCCTGGTTTAGGCTTGGCAGGAGGCAAGTGTCTAGGAATTTATCCATTTCTTCCAGGTTTATTAGTTTGTGTGCATAGAGTTGTTTGTAATAATCTCTGATGATGGTTTGAATTTCTGTGGAATCTGTGGTGATATCCCCTTTATCGTTTTTTATTGCATCAATTTGGTTATTCTCTCTTTTCTTTTTTATTAATCTGGCTAGTGGTCTGTCTATTTTGTTGATCTTTTCAAAAAACCAGCTCCTGGATTTATTGATTTTTTGAAGGGTTTTTTGTGTCTCTATCTCCTTCAGTTCTGCTCTGATCTTAGCTATTTCTTGTCTTCTGCTAGACTTTGAGTTTTTTTGATCTTGCTCCTCTAGCTCTTTCAGTTTTGACGATAGGGTGTCAATTTTTGATCACTCCTTGCTTCTCATGTGGGCACTTGTTGCTATATATTTTCCTCTAGATACTGCTTGAAATGTGTCCCAGAGATTTTGGTATGTTGTGTCTTCATTCTCGTTGGTTTCGAAGAGCATCTTTATTTCTGCCTTCATTTCATTGTTTATCCAGTCAACATTCAAGAGCAAGTTGTTCAGTTTCCATGAAGCTGTGTGGTTCTGAGTTAGTTTCTGAATTCTGAGGTCTAACTTGATTGCACTGTGGTCTGAGAGACTGTTTGTTACGATTTCCGTTCTTTTGCATTTGCTGAGGAGTGATTTACTCCCAATGATGTGGTCAATTTTAGAGTAGGTGTGATGTGGTGCTGAGAAGAATGTATATTCTGTGGATTTGGGGTGGAGAGTTCTGTAAATGTCTATTAGGTTTGCTTGGTCCAGGTCTGAGTTCAAGTCCTGGATATCCTTGTTAATTTTCTGTCTGGTTGATCTGTCTAATGTTGACAATGGGGTGTTAAAGTCTCCCACTATTATTGTGTGGGAGTCTAAGTCTCTTTGTAAGTCATTAAGAATTTGCCTTATGTATCTGGGTGCTCCTGTATTGGGTGCGTATATATTTAGGATCGTTAGCTCTTCTTGTTGCATTGATCCTTTTACCATTATGTAATGTCCCTCTTTGTCTCTTATGATCTTTGTTGCTTTAAAGTCTAATTTATCAGAGATGAGAATTGCAACTCCTGCTTTTTTTTGCTCTCCATTTGCTTGGTAAATCTTCCTCCATCCCTTTATTTTGAGCCTTTGTGTATCCTTGCATGTGAGATGGGTTTCCTGGATACAGCACACCGATGGGTTTTGTCTTTTTATCCAATTTGTCAGTCTGTCTCTTTTGATTGGGGCATTTAGTCCATTTACATTTAGGGTTAATATTGTTATGTGTGAATTTGATACTGCCATTTTGGTGCTAGCTGGCTGTTTTGCCCTTTAGTTGAGCTGGTACTTCTTGTTCCTTTATATGTGTAGAGCCTCTTTCAGGAGCTCTTGTAGAGCTGACCTGGTGGTGACGAAATCTCTGAGTACTTGCATGTTCCCAAAGGATTTTATTTTTCCTTCACTTATGAAGCTTAGTTTGGCTGGATAGGAGATTCTTGGTTGAAAGTTCTTTTCTTTAAGGATGTTGAATATTGGCCCCCATTCTCTTCTGGCTTGTAGGGTTTCTGCTGAGAGATCTGCTGTGAGTCTGATGGGCTTCGCTTTGTGGGTAACCCGACCTTTCTCTCTGGCTGCCCTTAGTATTTTCTCCTTCATTTCGACCCTGGTGAATCTGACGATTATGTGCCTTGGGGTTGCTCTTCTTGATGAATATCTTTGTGGTGTTCTCTGTATTTCCTGGACTTGAATGTTTGCCTGCCTTGCTAGGTTGGGGAAGTTTTCCTGGATAATATCCTGAAGAGTATTTTCCAGCTTGGATTCATTCTCTTCGTTGCATTCAGGTACGCCTATCAAACGTAGATTAGGTCTTTTCACATAGTCCCACATTTCTTGGAGACTTTGTTCGTTCCTTTTTACCCTTTTTTCTCCAGTCTTGCCTTCCCGTTTTATTTCATTGAGTTGATCTTCGACCTCTGATATCCTTTCTTCTGCTTGGTCTAGTCGACTGTTGATAGTTGTGCATGCTTCACGAAGTTCTCGTGTTGCAGTTTTCAGCTCCATCAATTCACTTATATTCCTTTCTATTTTGTCCATTCTTGTTAGCATTTCGTCAAATCTTTTTTCAAGCTTCTTAGTTTCTTTGCATTTGGTTAGAACATGTTCTTTAAGTTCACAGAAGTTTCTTACTACCCACCTTCTGAATTCTGATTCTTTCATTTCATCACACTCATTCTCCATGCAACCTTGTTCCCTTGCTGGCGAGGAGTTGTGATCCCTTTTAGGAGGAGAGGTCCTCTGGTTTCGGGTGTTTTCATCCTTTTTGCGCCGGTTTCTTCCCATCCTTAAGGATTTATCCACCTGTCGACTTTGTAGTTGCTGGCTTTCAGATTGGGTCTCAAATCTTTCAGATTGACGTTCTGTTTGTTGATGATGAGGTTATTTCTGCTTCTTGGTTTTCCTTCTGACAGTCTGGCCCCTCTGCTGTAGGTCTGCTGAGGTTCACTCCAGGCCCTGCTTGCCTGGGGTTCACCTGCAGCAGCTGTTGAACAGCAAGGGTTGTTACCAGTTTTCTTCTTCTTCTATCTTTGTCCCAGAAGGATACCTGCCTAGTGTCAATCTGATCTCTCCTCTATGAGGTGTCTTTTTGGATATATAGGGGTCAGGGAGCTGCTTGAGGAGACGGTCTTTTCTTTATAGGAGCTCAAATGGTGAGCTGTGAACTCTGTTGTTGTTCATTCGGAGCTGCTGGGCAGGTACTTTTAGGTCTGCTGCAGCAGAACTCATAAACTGCTTTTTGTTCCCAGGTGCTCTGTCCCAGGGATTTAGGGCTTTATTTATGAGTTTCCGTTATGCTGCTGCCTTCTTTTTTTTTTTTTTTTCTTTTTTTTCCTTCAGACCTGCCCAGCCCAGCAAGGAGGCAGCCTAGTCACTGTCGGCCTATAGCAGCTTTGCTGAGCTGCTGTGGGCTGCGCCGCGCTGCCGAGTGAACTTCCCTGCAGTCCTGTTTATATGGGTGTAGTTAGAACTGCTTTGGAGATGGTGGCCCGCCTCTGTTGGGGTGGAGTCTCTGCTGTGGCGTGTTGCCTTGGCAACGGCGGGCTGCCTCAGCAATGGCGGGTTGCCTTGGCAATGGCGGGCTGCCTCGGTAATGGCGGACGCCCCTCCCCCACAGAGCTGGACTGTCCCGGGTTCAGCTGCGCTCGCTGTGAAATTCTCAATCCAGAGTTTCTGGTTGCTGTTCTTTTATGGGGGTGGGGCCCGCCGAGCCTGATCGCCTGGCTCCCTGCCTCAGAGCCTTTTTTAAGTTGGCGTTCCAGTCGCCTGTTGAAGAGGCGCCAGGGTCTGTTTGTTTTCCCCTGCGGCCACTCACTGCACTGGCTTAAACAGCGGCACTGAGGTTTGTGGCGCTTTTTTTTCTTTTTTTTTTTTGCCCTGGAATCTACTGTCCTGTTTCTCTGCTCAGTCCCCTTTTTGAACCAGCATATGGGCGACTTCCCGTGGCTCCAATCGCCAGCCAAAAGGGCACCCGGACCGGTGTATTTTGTACGGAGAACCGCGGCTCCGGGGCGCCGACAAAGCAGCCGCGCGGGGCAGAGCAGCGGCGCTGGTTGGCGCCGGCCTGCGCAGGCCGGCACAGCAGCGCTGGCCACAACAGCCGCGCTGGCGAGCGTGGAGCACCTCTGCCCGGGAATTTCCTAGTCTGTGGGCAATAAAAACGCGGCGTCCACTCACCCTCTGCACTTTCACTGGGAGCTGCAATCCTGAGCTGTTCCTAAACGGCCATCTTGGATCTCCTCCCACTGCCAGTTCCTATATGCCTGTATATACCTGGAAATATCTGTTTTCAGATTCTCCAAAGAAAGCATTTCTGAACTGCTACCCACACACATCAGTTTAACTCTGTAAGATGATTGTACAGGTTGACAACCATTCTGCTAGATAGCTCCGTTTCTGTTTTAGAGCAAGATATTTCTCATTACAGCCTATACTAACATTCACTCTGGAATATCCAAACGTAGCTTTTAGAAGAAACGTGTTGCCATCTCGCTGAATCTAAACATAGATGCAGCTTCCTAAGGTGAAAGAACACACAGCATAGCAGTTTGAAATAGACGTTTTTCCTGTGTTTTGACGCAGTCTTACTGCCAGTTTTTATATGCCTGTATATGGCTGGAAATATCTGTTTCCAGATTATCCAAAGAAAGGATTTCTGAACTGCTGCACACACACATCAGTTTTACTCTGTAAGTTGATTGTACAGCTTGACAACCATTCTGCTAGATAGCTGCGTTTTTGTTTTAGAGCAAGATATTTCTCATTACAGCATATATTCCCTTTCACTCTGGAATATCCAAACGCAACTTTTAGAAGACAAGTGTTTCTATCTCGATGAATCTAAACGTAGTTTCAACTTCCTGAAATGAACAAACAAAAAGCGGAGCAGTTTGAAATAGACATTTCTCCTGTGTTTTAAACGCAGTCTTACTGCAAATTCTTATATGCCTGTATATGGCTGGAAATATCTGTTTATATACTCCAAACAAAGGATTTCTGAACTGCTGCACACACACATCTATTTCACTCTGTAAGTTGATTGTACAGCTTGACATCCGTTCTGCCAGATAGCTGCATTTTTGTTTTAGAGCAAGATATTTCTCATTAAAACCTATACTCCCATTCACTCTGGAATATCCAAACACAGCTTTTAGAAGAAACGTATTTCTAACTCGCTGAATCTAAACATAGATACAACTTCCTAAGGTGAACGAACCTAAAGCAGAGCAGTTTGAACTAGACGTTTCTCCTCTGTTTTAAACTCAGTCTTACTGCTAGTTCTTATATGCCTGTATATGGTTGGAAATATCTGTTCCTAGATTCTCCAAAGAAAGGATTTCTGAACTGCTGCACACACACATCAGTTTAACTCTGTAAGTTGATTGCACAGCTTGACAACCATTTGGCTAGATAGCTGCGGTATAGTTTTAGAGCAAGACATTTCTCTTTACAGCCTATACACCCATTCACTCTGGAATATCCATTCGCAGTTTTAGAAGAAACGTGTTTGTAACTCGCTGAATCTAAACATAGATCCAACTTCCGAAGGTGAACAAACACAAAGCAGAGCAGTTTGTAATAGACGTTTCTGCTGTGTTTTAAAGGCAGTCTTTCTGTTAATTCTTATATGGCTGGAAATATCTGTTTGTAGATTCTCCAGAGAAATGATTTCTGAGCTGCTGCACACACACATCAGTTTACCTCTGTAAGTTCATAGTACACATTGGCAACCATTCTGCTAGATAGCTCCGTTTTTGTTTTAGAGCAAGATATTTCTCATTACAGCCTATACTCCCATTCACTCTGGAATATCCAAACGCAGCTTTTAGAAGAAATGTGTTTGTAACTCGCTGCATCTAAACATAGATGGAACTTCCTATGGTGAACGAACACAAAGCAGTGCAATTTGCAATATACGTTTCTCATCGATGGGCATTTGATTCGTTCTAGGCCTTTGCTATTGTAAACTGTGTTGCAATAAACATTCACGTGCAGGTGAACTTATAGTAGAACGATTTGTAATACTTTGTATATATAACCAGTAATGGGAATGCTGGGTCAAATGGAATGAAGAATGAGAACACATGGACACAGGGAGGGGATCACTAGATACTGGGGTCATTTGGGGGGAAATGGGTGAGGGACGCTGGGGGTGGGGAGCTCCGGAGAGACAGCAAGGGGAGAAATGTCAGATGTAGGTAATGGGGAGGAAGGCAGCAAATCACACTGCCACGTGTGTACCTATGCAACAATTTTGCATGTTCTTCACATATACCCCCAAACCTAAAACGCAATAAAGTAAATAAATGGGGAAAAAAAAGACATATAGGTTCCTCCTGTGTTTTAAATGCATTCATACTGTTAATCCTTATATGCCTGTATATGGCTGGAAATATCTGTTTCTAGATTCTCCAAGGAAAGTATTTCTGAACTGCTGCGCACACACATCAGGTTACCTCCATAAGTTGATTGTACAGCTTGACAATCATTGTGCTAGATAGCTGCATTGTTGTTTTAGAGCAAGATATTTCTCATTACAGCCTGTACTCCCATTCACTCTGGAATATCCACACGCAGCTTTTGGAAGAAATGTGTTTCTAACTCGCTGAATCTAAACATAGATGCAACTAACTAAGGTGAGGGAACACAAAACAGAGCAGTTTTAAATATAGGTTTCACCTGTGTTTTAAACACAGATACTGCTTATTCATATAATCCAGCATATGGCTGGAAATACCTGTTTCTAGATTCCCTAAAGAAGTAATTTCTGAACTGCTGCACACACACATCAGTTTAACTGTGTAAGTAGATTGTATAGCTTGACAATCATACTGCAAGATACCTCCGTTTTGTTATAGAGCAAGATGTTTCTCATTACAGCCTATACTCCCATTCACTGTGGCATATCCAAATGCAGGTTTTAGAGGAAACGTGTTTCTAACTCGCTGAATCTAAACATAGATGCAACTTCCTAAGGTGAACGATCGCAAAGCAGAGCAGTATGAAATGTGCATTCGTCCTGTGTTTTAAACGCAGTCTTACTGCTAATTCTTATATACCTGTATAAGTCTGTAAAATCTGTTTCTACATTTTCCAAAGAAAGGATTTCTGAACTGCTGCACACACAAATTAGTTTAACTGTGTAAGTCGATTGTACAGGTTGACAACCATTCTGCTAGGCAGCTCTGTTTTTATTTTAGAGCAAGATATTTCTGATTACAGAACATACTCCCATTCACTCTGGAATATCCAAAAGTAGCTTTCAGAAGAAATGTGTTTCTATTCTCGCTGAATCTAAACATAGATGCAACTTCCCAAGGTGAAGGAACACAAAGCAGAGCAGTTTGAAATAGAAGTTTCTCCTGTGTTTTAAACGCAGCCTTACTGCTATTTCATATATGCCTGCATAGGGCTGGAAATATATTTTTCTAGATTCTCCAAAAAGGATTTTTGAACCGCTGCACACACACATCAGTTTCACTCTCTAAGTTGATTGTACAGCTTTGCAACTATCTGCTAGATAGCTCAATTTTTGTTTTAGGTCAAGATGTTTCTCATTACAGCCTATACTCCCATTCACTCTGGAATATCTGAACGCATCTTTTAGAAGAAACATGTTTCTAACTCGCTGAATCTAAACATAGATGGAACATCGTAAGGCGACCGAACAGAATGCAGAGCAGTTTAAAATTTACGTTTGTCCTGTGTCTTAAACGCAGTCTTACTACTAATTCTTATGTGTCTGTATATGGCTGGAAATATCTGTTTCTAGATTCCCCAAACAACGGATTTCTGAACTGCTGCACTCACACATCAGTTTAACTCTGTAAGTTGATTGCACAGCTTGAGAACCATTCTGCTACATAGCTCCGTTTCTGTTTGAGAGCAAGATATTTCTCATTACAGCCTATACTCCCATTCAATCTGGAATATCCAAAAGCAGCTTTTAGAAGAAATGTGTATCTAACTCGCTGAATCTAAATGTAGATGCAACTTCCTAAGGTGAACGAATACAAAGCAGAGCAGTTTGCAATATACGTTTCTTGTCGATGGGCATTTTGGTTAGTTGTAGGTCTTTGCTATTGTAAACTGCGCTGCAATGAACATTGATGTGCACGTGTCCTTATAGTAGAACGATTTGTAATCCTTTGGATATACACCAACTAATCAGATTGCTGGGTCAAATGGAATGAACACATGGACACAGGGAGGGGGGGCACTACATGCTGGGGTCACTTGGGGGGAAATAGGGGAGGGACGGTGGGGGGTGGTCAGCTGGGGAGAGATAGCAAGGGGAGGAAAGCCAGATGTAGGTGATGGGGAGGAAGGCAGCATATCACACAGCCACGTGTGTACCTATGCAACAATTTTGCATGTTCTTCACATGTACCACGAAACATAAAATGCAATTAAATAAATGGGGGGGGGGAAAAGTAATATACGTTTCTCCTGTGTTTTAAATGCAGTCTTACTGCTAATTCTTATATGACTGTATAAGCCTGGAAATATCTGTTTCCAGATTCTCCAAAAAAAAAAAAATTCTGAACTGAGGTACACACACATCAGTTTAACTCTGTAAGTTGATTGCACAGCTTGACAACCATTCTGCTAGGTAGCTCCGTTTTTGTTTAAGAGCAAGATGTTTCTCATTACACCCTAAACTCCCATTCACTCTGGAATATACAAATGCAGCTTTTAGAAGAAACGTGTTTCTAACACGCTGAATATAAACATAGATGCAACTACCTAAGGTGAAGGAACACAAAGCAGAGCAGTTTGAAATACACTTTGCTCCTGTGTTTTAAACGCAGTCTTACTACTAATTCTTTTATTCCTGTATATGGCTGGAAATATCTGTGTCTAGATTCTACAAAGAATGCATTTCTGAACTGCTGCACACACCTCAGTTGAACTCTGTAAATTGATTGCACAGCTTGACAACCATTCTACTAGGTAGCTCCGTTTTCGTTTTAGGGCAAGATATTTCTCATTACACCCTATACTCCAATTCACTCTGGACTATCCAAACGCAGCTTTTAGAAGAATCGTGTTTCTAACTCGCTGAATCTAAACATAGATGCAATTTCCTAAGGTGAACGAACACAAAGCAGAGCAGTTTGAAGTATACGTTTCTCCTGTGTTTGAAAGGCAGCCTTATTGCTAATTCTTATATGCCTGTATATGGCTGGAAATATCTGTTTCTACATTCTCCAAAGAAGGATATCTGAACTGCTGCACACACACATCCGTTTTACTCTGTAGGTTGATTCTACAGCTTGACAATCATTCTGCAAGATCACTCCGTTGTTCTTTTAGACCAAGATATTTCTCATTACAGCCTATAATCCCTTATACTGAGGAATATCCAAACGCAGCTTTTAGAAGAAACGTGTTTCCAACTCGCTGAATGTAAACATAGATGCAAATTCCTAAAGAGAATGAACGCAAAGCAGAGCAGTTTGAAATATCCGTTTCTCCTGGGTTTTAAACCCAGTCTTACTGCTAATTCTTATAGGAATGTATATGGCTGCAAATATCTGTTTCTAGATACTCCAAAGAAAGGATTTCTGAACCGCTGCACACACACATCAGTTTAACTCTGTAAGTTCATTGTACAGCTTGACAACCATTCAGCTAAATGGCTGGGTTTTTGTTTTAGGTAAATATATTTCTCTTTAAAACCTATACTCCCATTCACTCAGGAATATCCAAACGCAGCTTTTAGAAGAAACGTGTTGCTAACTCGCTGAATCTAAACATAGACGCAACTTTCTAAGGTAAACGAACACACACCAGAGAAGTTTGAAATATACGTTTCTCCTGTATTTTACACACAGTCTTACTGCTAATTCTTATATGCCTGTATATGGCTGGAAATATCTCTTTCTAGATTTTTGAAAGAAAGGGTTTCTAAACTGCCTGACACATACATCATTTTAACTCTCTAAGTTGATTGTACAGCTTGACAATCATACTGCAAGACAGCTCCGTTTTTGTTTTACAGCAAGATATTTATCTTTACAACCTAACTCTCATTCACTCTGGAACATCCAAACGCAGCTTTTAGAAGAAACGTGTTTCTGACTCGCTGAATCTAAACATAGATGCAACTCCCTAAGGTGAAGGAACACAAAGCAGAGCAGTTTGAAATATGCATTTCTCCTGTGTTTTAAACGCAGTCCTACTGCTAATTCTTATATGCATGTACATATCTGGAAATATCTGTTTGTAGTTTCTCCAAAGAAAGTATTTCTGATCTGCTGCACACACACATCACTTGAACTCTATAAGTTGATTGTACAGCTTGACAACCATTCTGCTAGATAGCTCCATTTTTGTTTTAGAGCAAGATATTTCTCATTATAGCCTATCCTCCCATTCATTCTGGAATATCCAAACGCAGCTTTTAGAAGAAACGTGTTTCCAACTCGCTGAATTTAACCATAGATGCAACTTCCTAAGGTGAACGAACACAAAGCAGATCAGTTTGAAATAGATATTTCTCCTGTGTTTTAAACGCAGTCTCACTGCTAATTCTTATATGCCTGTATATGGCTCTAAATATCTGTTTCTAGATTCTCCAAAGAAAGGATTTCTGAACTGTTGCACACACATATCAGTTTCACTCTGTAAGTTGATTGTACAGTTGACAACCATTCTGCTAGATAGCTCCGTTTTTTTTTTTTAGAGGAAGATATTTCTCATCACAGCCTATATTCCCATTCTCTCTGGAATATCCAAACGCAGCTTTTATAAGAAACGTGTTTCTAACTAGCTGAATCTAAACATAGATGCAACTTCCTAAGGTGAACGAACACAAAAGAGAGCAATTTGCAATATACGTTCCTCGTCGATGGGCGCTTCGGTTGGTTCCTGGTCTTTGCTATTGTAAACAGTGCTGCAATGAACATTCCTGTGCACGTGAACTTATAGTAGAATAATTTGTATTCCCTTGGATATATAACCAGTAATGGGATTTCTGGGTGAAATGGAATGAACAATGAGAACACATGTACACAGGGAGGGGAGTGCTACACACTGGTGTCAGTTGGGGCAAAATAGGGGAGGGACAGTGTGGGTTGGGCAGCTCCAGAGACATAGCAAGGGGAGAAATGCCAGATGTAGGTGTTGGGGAGGAAGGCAGCAAATCACACTGCCACGTGTTTACCTATGCAAGAATTTTGCATGTTCTTCACATGTACCCCAAAACCTAAAATCCAATAAAATAAATAAATGGGAAAAAAAAGAAATATACGTTTCTCCTGCTGATTCTTATATGCTTGTATATGGCGGGTAATAACTGTTTCTAGATTCTCCAAAAAAAGGATTTCTGATCTGCTGCACATACGTCAGTTTAACTCTGTAAGTTCATTGTACAGCTTGACAACCATTCTGCTAGATAGCTCCGTTTTTGTTTTAGAACAAGGCATTTCTCATTACAGCCTATCCTCCCATTCACTCTGGAATATCCAAACGCAGCTTTAAGAAGAAACGTGCTTCTAACTCGCTGAAGCTAAAGATAGATGCAACTTCCTAAGGTGAACGAACACAAAGCAGAGCAGTTTGAAAAATAGCTTTCTCTTGTGTTTTAAACGCAGTCTTAATGCTACTTCTTATATGCCTGTATGTGGCAGGAAATATCTGTTTCTAGGTTCTCCAAAGAAAGGATTTCTTAACTGCTGCACACACACATCAGTTTACCTCTGTAAAATGTACAGCTTTACAACCATTATGATAGATAGCTCCATTTTTGTTTTAGAGCAAGATATTTTTCATTACAGAAAAAACTAGTATTAACTCTCGAATATCCAAACGCAGCATTTAGAAATAACGTGTTTCTAACTCGTTGTATCTAAACATAGATGCAACTTCCTAAGGTGAACGAGCACAATGGAGAGCAGTTTGAAATATGTGCTCCTCCTGTATTTTTATCGCAGTATAATTCCTAATTCTTATATGCCTGTATATGGCTAGAAATATCTGTTTCTAGGTTCAACATAGAAAGGATTTCTGAACTGCTGCACATGCACATCAGTTTACCTCTGTAAGTTGATTGTATAGCTTGACAACCATTCTGTTAGGTAGCTGCGTTTTTGTTTTAGAGCAAGATATTTCTCATTGCAGTTTATATTCCAATTCACTCTAGAATATGCAAACGCACCTTATAGAAAAACCGTGTTTCTAACTCGCTGAATCTAAACATAGTTGCAACTTCCTAAGGTGAACGAACACAAAGCAGAGCAGTTTGAAATAGACGTTTCTCCTGTGTTTTAAACGCAGTCTTACTGTTAATTCTTACATGCCTGTATATGGCTGGAAATATCTGCTTCTAGACTCCCCACAGAAAGTATTTCTGAACTGCTGCACACACTCATCAGTTTAACTCTGTAAGTTGATTGTGCAGCTTGACAACCATTCTGCTAGATAGCTCCGTTTTTGTTTTAGAGCAAGATGTTTCTTATTACAGCCTATACTCCCATTCACTCTTGAATATCCAAATGCACCTTTCAGAAGAAACGTCTTTATAACTCGCTGAATCTAAACATAGATGCAACTTCCTAAGGTGAACGAACACAAAGCAGAGCAGTTTGAGATAGATGATTCTCCTGTGTTTTAAATGCAGTCACACCGCTAATTCTTATATGCCTGTATATGGCTGGAAATATCTGTTTCTAGATTCTCCAAAGAAAGGATTTCTGAACTGCTGCACACACACATCAGTTTACCTCTGTAAGTTGATTGTACACCTTGACAACCATTCTCCTAGATGGCTCTGTTTTTGTTTTAGAGCAAGGTATTTCTCATTACAGACTATACTCCCATTCACTCTGTAATATCCAAATGCAGCTTTAAGAAGCAACGTGTTTCTAACTCACTGAATCTAAACATAGATGCAACTTCCTAAGGTGAACGGACACAAACCAGAGCAGTTTGAAATAGAGGTTTCTCCTGTGTTTCAAACGCAGTCTTGCTACTAATTCTTATATGTCTGTATATGGTTGGAAATGTCTGTTTCTAGATTCTCCAAAGAAAGCATTTCTGAACTGCTCCAGACACTCATCAGTTTAAATTTGTAAGTTGATTGTTCAGCTTGACAACCATTGTGCTAGATAGCTCCGTTATTGTTTTAGAGCAAGATATTTCTCATTACAGCCTATACTCCAATTCACTCAGGAATATCCAAACGAAGGTTATAGAAGAATCATGTTGCTAACTCGCTGAATTTAAACATAGATGCAACTTCCTAAGGTAAACGAACACAAAACAGAGTAGTTTCTAATATACGTTTTTCCAGTGTTTTAAAAACAGCCTCCCTACTAATTTTTATATGCCTGTATAAGGCTGGAAATACCTCTTTCAAGCATCTCGAAAGAAAGGATTTCTGAACTGCTGCACACATACCTCAGTTTAAATCTGTAGGTTGATTGTACAGCTTAAGAACCATTCTGCTAGATAGCTACGTTTTTGTTTTAGAGCAAGACGTATCTCATTACCTACTATACTCCCATTCACTCTGTAATATCCAAACGCAACTTTCAGAAGTAATGTGTTTCTAACTCGCTGAATCTAAACATAGATACAACTTCCTAAGGTGAACGAACACAAAGCAGAGCAGTTTTAAACAGAGGTTTCTCGTGTGATCTAAACGCAGTCTTACTGCTAATTTTTACATGCCTGTATGTGGCTTCAAATATCTGTTTCTAGATTCTTGAAAGAAAGGATTTTTCAACTGCTGCACACACACATCCGTTTAACTCTGTCAATTGATTGTACAGCTTGACAACCATTCTGCTAGATACCTACGTTTTTGTTTTAGAGCAAGACGTATCTCATTACCCACTATACTCCCATTCACTCTGGAATATCCAAACGCAGCTTTCAGAAGTAACGTGTTTCTAACTTGATGAATCTAAACATAGATCCAACTTCCTAAGGCGAACCATCACAAAGCAGAGCAGTTTGAAATAGACGTTTCTCCTGTGTTTTAAACGCAGTGTTACGGCTAATTCTTATATGCCTTTATATGGCTGGAAATATCTGTTTCTAGATTCTCCAAAGAAAGGATTTCTGAACTGCTGCACACACACACATCAGTTTATCTCTGGAAATTGATGGCACAGCTTTACAACCATTCTGCTTCATAGCTCTTTTTTTGTGTTAAAGCAGGATAGTACTCATTACACGCTGTACTCCCATTCCCTCTGGAATATCCAAACGCAGATTTTAGAAGAAACGTGTTTCCATGTGGCTGGATCTAAAAATAGATGCAAGTTCCTAAGGGGAAGGAACACAAAGCAGAGCCGGTTGCAATAGACGTTTCTCCTGTGTTTTAAATGCAGTCATACTGCAAATTCGTATATACCTGTATATGGCCAGAAATATCTTTTTCCACATTCTCCAAAGAAAGGACTTCGGAACTACTGCACACACACATCAGTTTAACACTTTAAGTTGATTGCACAGCTTGACAACCATTCTGCTAGATAACTCTGTTTTTGTTTTAGAGCAAGATATTTCTCATTACAGCCTATAATCCCATTCACTCTGGAATATCCAAACGCAGCTTTTAGAAGAAACGTGTTTCTAACTCGCTGAATCTAAACACAGATGCAACATCCTAAGTTGAAGGAGCAAAAGGCAGAGCAGTTTGAAATAGACGTTTCTCCTCTGTATCAAACGAAGTCATAGTGCTAGTTCTTATATGCCTGTATGTGGCTGGAAATATCTGTTTCCGTTCTCCAAAGAAAGGATTTCTCAACTGCTGTGCACACACATCAGTGTAACTCTGTAAGCTGATTGTACAGCTTGACAACCATTCTGCTAGATCGCTGCGTTTTTGTTTTAGAGGCAAATATTTCTCATTACACCCTACGCTACGATTCACTCTGGAATATCCAAACGCAGCTTTTAGAGGAAACGTATTTCTAACTCGCTGAATCTAAACATAGATGCAATTTCCTAAGATGAACGAACTCAAAGCAGAGCAGTTTGAAATAGACCTTTCTCCTGTGTTTTAAACGCAGTCATTCTGGTAGTCCTTGTATGCCTATATGTGGCTGGAAATATCTGTTTCCCGCTTCTCCAAAGAAAGGATTTCTGAACTGCAGCACACCCACATCAGTTTAACTCTGCAAGTTGATTGTACACCTTGACAACCATTCTCCTAGATAGCTAAGTTTTTGTTTTAGAGCAAGATATTTCTCATTACAGCCTGCACTCCCATTCACTCTGGAATATCCAAACGCATCTTTCAGAAGAAACATGTTTCTAACTCTCTGAATCTAAACATAGATGCAACTTCGTAAGGTGAATGAACCCAAAGCAGAGCAGTCTGAAATAGACGTTTCTCCTGGGTTTTAAACGCAGTCTTACTGCTAGTTCTTATATGCTGTATATGGCTGGAAATATGTGTTTCCAGATTCTCCAAAGAAAGTATTTCTGAACTGCTGCACACACACGTCAGTTGACCTCTGTAAGTTGATTGCACAGCTTGACAACCATTCTGCTAGATGGCTGCGTTTTTGTTTTAGACCATGATATTTCACATTACAGCCTATACTCTTGACAACCGTTCTGCTAGATAGCTCCGTTTTTGTTTTAGAGCAAGATATATGTTTCCAGATTCTCCAAAGAAAAGATTTCTGAACTGCTGCATGCACACATCAGTTTAACTCTGTAAGTTGATTGCACAGCTTGACAACCATTCTGCTAGATATCTGCGTTTTTGTTTTAGAGCAAGATATTTCTCGTTACAGCCCATACTCCCATTCACTCTGGATTATCCAAACGCAGCTTTTAGAAGAAACATGTTCCAACTCGGTGAATCTAAACATAGATGCAACTTCCTAAGTTGAACGAACTCAAAGCAGAACAGTTCGACATAGACGTTTCTCCTGTGTTTTAAACGCAGTCTTACTGGTAGTTCTTATATGCCTGTATATGGCTGGAAATATCTGTTTCCAGATTCTCCAAAAAAAGGATTTCTGAACTGCTGCACACACACATCAGTTTATCTCTGTAAGTTGATTGCACAGCTTGACAACCATTCTGCTAGATAGCTGCATTTTTGTTTTAGAGCAAGATATTTCTCATTACAGTCTATCCTCCCATTCACTCTGGAATATCCAAACGCAGCTTTCAGAAGAAACATGCTTCTAACTCGCTGAATCTGAAGATAGATGCAACTTCCTAAAGTGAATGGACAGAAAGCAGAGACTATTGAAATATATGTTTCTCCTGTGTTTTAACCACAGTCGTACTGCTAATTCTTATATGCCTGTATATGCCTGGAAATATATGTTTCTAGATTCTCCAAATAAATGATTTCTTTTTTTTTTCCCCAGTGGCCAAAAGAGGTTTAATGACTCTTTAGTGGATGGAAACTTTTATTCCTCTATTAGCAATCACTGAAATTTCAAATTCTACAGCTATACAGATCATTTATTTCATCTAATGCTATAAAGACATTTTTGGTTGATCAAACAGTAATCAAGAATGTGTTTTTTTTTCCATAAGGAATTTCCTTGTGATATAAATAGTATTTTAATTTTAATTTTTATTTTTATTTTTTTCCCATTTATTTTGTTGCATTTTAGATATTGGGGTACAGGTGAAGAACATGTAAAATTGTTGCATAAGTACACTCGTGGCTGTGTGATTTGCTGCCTACCTCCCCATCACCTACATCTGGCATTTCTCCCCTTGCTAACTCTCCCCAGCTCCCCACCCCTAACCATCCGTCCCCTATTTCCCCTCAACTGACCCCAGTGTGTAGTGCTCCCCTCCCTGTGTCCATGTTTTCTCATTGTTCAACACCCGCCTATGAGTGAGAACATGCGATGTTTGATCTTCTGCTCTTCTGTCAGTTTGCTTAGAATGATGGTTTCCAGATTCATCCATGTGCCTACAAAGACCCAAACTCATCGTTTTGATGGCTGCATAATATTCCATGGTGTGTATGTGCCATATTTTCCCTATCCAGTCTATCGTCGATGGGCATTTGGGTTGGTTCCAGGTCTTTGGTATTGTAAACAATGCAGCAATGAACATTCGTGTGCATGTGCTCTTATAGTAGAAAGATTTGTAATCCTTTGGACACATACCCAGTAATGGGATTGCTGGGTCAAATGGAATTTCTATTTCTAGGTCCTTCTGAACTGCTTCACTCACACATCAACTTAACTCTGTAAGTTTACTGTACAATTCGACAACCATTCTGCTAGATAGCTCCGTTTTTGTTTTAGAGCAAGATATTTCTCATTACAACCTATACTCCCATTCACTCTGGAATATCCCAACGCAGCTTTTAGAAGAAACGTGTTTCTAACTCGCTGAATCTAAACATAGATGAAACTTCCTAAGGTGAACGAACACTTAGCAGAGGAGTTTGAAATAGATGTTTTCCTGTGTTTTAAACGCATTCTTACTGCCAATTCTAATATGCCTGTATATGTCTGGAAATATCTGTTTCCAGATTCTCCAAAGAAATGACTTCTTAACTGCTGCACACACACATCAGTTTAACTCCGTAAGTTGATTGTACAGCTTGACAACCATTCTGCTAGATAGCTTCGTTTTTGTTTTAGAGGAAGATATTTCTCATCACAGCCTATCTTCCCATTCACTCTGGAATATCCAAACGCAGCCTTTAGAAGAAAAGTGTTTCTAATTCGCTGAATCTAAACATAGATGCAACTTCCTAAGGTGAACAAATACAAAAGAGAGCAATTTGCAATATACGTTCCTCATCGATGGGCATTTGGGTTGGTTTCAGGTCTTTGCTATTGTAAACAGTGCTGCAATGAACATTCGTGTGCCCATGAACTCTTAGTATAATGATTTGTAATCCTTTGGATATATAACCAGTAATGAGATTGCTGGGTCAAATGGAATGAACAATGAGAACACATGGACACAGGGAGGGGAGCACTACACACTGGTGTCAGTTGGGGCGAAATAGGGGAGGGACAGTGGGGGTTCGGGAACTCTGGAGAGATAGCAACGAAAGAAATGCCAGATGTAGGTGATGGGGAGGAAGGCAGCAAATCACACTGCCACGTGTGTACCTATGCAACAATTTTGCATGTTCTTCACATTACCCCAAAACCTAAAATGCAATAAAATAAATAAATGGGAAAAAAAAGAAATATACGCTTCTCCTGTGTTTTAAACGCCGTCGCACTGCTGATTCTTATATGCTTGTATGTGGCAGGAAATATCTGTTTCTAGATCTCCAAAGAAAGGATTTCTGATCTGCTGCACACACGTCAGTTTAACTCTGTAAGTTCATTGTATAACTTGACAACCATTCTGCTAGATAGCTCTGTTTTTGTTTTACAGCAATATATTTCTCATAACAGCCTATACTCCCACTCACTCTTCAATATCCAAACGCACATGTACCCCAAAAGCTAAATGCAATAAAATAAATAAATGGGAATAAAAAAGACGAAGAAACGTGTTTGTTACTCGCTGAATGTAAACATAGATGCAACTTCGCAAGGTGAAAGAACACAAAGAAGAGCAGTTTGAAATATACATTTCTTCTGTCTTTTAAATGCAGTCTTACTGCTATTTCTTATATGCCTGTATATGGCTGGAAATATCTTTTTCTAGATTCTCCAAAGAAAGGATTTCTGAACTGCTGCAAACACACATCAGTTTAACTCTCTAATTTGATTTTACATCTTGACAACCATTCTGCTAGATAGCTCCGTTTTTGTTTTAGAACAAGATGTTTCTCATTACAGCCTATAATCCCATTCACTCTGGAATATCCAAACACAGCTTTTAGAAGAAACGTGTTTTTTTGTTTTTCCCCATTTATTTATTTTATTGCATTTTAGGTTTTGGTGTATATGTGAAGAACATGCAAAATTGTTGCATATGCACACACGTGGCAGTGTGATTTGCTGCCTTCCTCCCCATCACCTACATCTGGCATTTCTCCCCTTGCTATCTCTTCCCATCCCTTCACCCCCCACCTCCCTCCCCTACTTCCCCCCAACTGTCGCCAGATTTTAGTGCTCCCTTCCCTGTGTCCATGTGTTCTCATTGTTCAACACCCGCCTATGAGTGATAATATGCGGTCTTTGATCTTCTGCTCTTCTCTCAGTTTGCTGAGAATGATGGTTTCCAGGTTCATCCATGTCCCTACAAAGGACCGAAACTCATCGTTCTTGGTGGCTGCATAGTATCCCATGGTGTATATGTGCTACATTTTCCCTATCCAGTCTATCGTCGATGGGCATTTGTGTTGGTGCCAGGTCTTTGCTATTGTAGACAGTGCTGCAATGAACATTCGTGTGCACGTATCCTTATAGTAGAACGATTTGTAATCCTTTGGATATATACCCGGTAATCGGATTGCTGGGTCAAATGGAATTTCTATTTCTATGTCCTTCAGGAATCGTCACACTGTCTTCCACAATGGTTGAGCTAATTTACACTCCCACCAACAGTGCAAAAGTGTTCCTGTTTCTCCACATCCTCTGCAGCATCTGCTCTCTCCAGATTTTTTAATGATCGCCATTCTAACTGGTGTGAGATGGTGTCACAATGTAGTTTTGATTTGCATTTATCTGATGACCAGTGATGATGAGCATTTTTTCATATGTTTGTTGGCCTCATGTATGTCTTCTTTTATAAAGTTTCGGTTCATATCCTTCACCCACTTTTGAATGGGCTTCTTAGATTTTTTCTTGTAAATATGTTTTAGTTCTTTGTAAATTCTGGATATCAGCCCTTTGTCAGATGGGGAAATGCAAAACTTTTTTTCCATTCTGTTGTTTGATGATTCACTCTAATGATTGTTTCTTTTGCCGTGCAGAAGCTGTGGAGTTTGATTAGGTCCCATTTGTCTATTTTGGCTTTTGTTGTCAATCCTTTTGGTGTTTTGGTCATGAAGTACTTGCCTACACCTATGTCCTGAATGGTTTTGCCTAGATTTTCTTCTAGGGATTTTATGCTGTTAGGTCTTATGTTTAAGTGTTTAATCCATCTGGAGTTAATTTTAGTGTAAGGTGTCAGGAAGGGGTCCAGTGTCTGCTTTCTGCACATGGCTAGCCAGCTTTCCCCACACCATTTATTGAACAGGGAATCCTTTCCCCATTGCTTGTTTTTGTCTAGTTTGTCAAAGATCAGATGGTTGTAGATATGTTGGGTTGCCTCTGAGACCTCTGTTCTGTTCCATTGGTCTATATCTCTGTTTGGGTGCCAGTACCATACTGTTTTGATTACTGCAACCTTGTAGAATAGTTTGAAGTCCGGTAGTGTGATGCCTCCCGCTTTGTTCTTTTTGCTTAGAATTGACTTGGCTATGCGGGCTCTCTTTTGGTTCCATGTGAAGTTTAAGGTGTTTTTTTCCAGTTCTGCAAAGGTCATTGGTAGCTTGATGGGAATAGCATTTAATCTGCAAATTACTTTGGGCACTATGGCCATTTTGACTATATTGATTCTTCCTAACCATGAACATGGAATGTTTCTCCATCTGTTTGTGTCCTCTCTTATTTCGTTGACCAGTGGCTTGTAGTTCTCCTTGAAGAGGTCCTTTACGTTCCTTGTTAGTTGTATTCCTAGGTATTTTATTATCTTTGTGGCAATCGTGAATGGAAGTTTGTTCTTGATTTGGCTCTCTTTAACTCTGTTATTGATGTATAGGAATGCATGTGATTTTTGCACATTGATTTTGTATCCTGAGACTTTGCTGAACTTGCTGATCAGTTTCAGGAGGTTTGGGGCTGAGACGATGGGGTCTTCTAGATATACAATCATGTCGACTGCAAATAGAGACTATTTGACTTCCTCCTTTCCTATTTGAATGCCCTTTATTTCTTTTTCTTGCCTGATTGCTCTGGCTAGAACTTCTAATACTTTATTGAATAGCAGTGGTGAGAGAGGGCATCCTTGTCTGGTGCCACATTTCAAGGGGAATGCTTCCCGTTTTTGCCCATTCCATATGACATTGGCTGTTGGTTTGTCATAAATAGCTTTTATTATTTTGAGATACGTTCCATCGATACCTAGCTTACTGAGGGTTTTTAGCATAAAGGGCTGTTGAATTTTGTCAAAGGCCTTCTCTGCATCCATTGAGATAATCATGTGGTTTTTTTTCTTTGGTTCTGATTATGTGGTGAATTAGGTTTATAGACTTGCGTATGTTGAACCAGCCTTGCATCCCCGGGATGAAGCTTACTTGATCATGGTGGATAAGCTTTTTGATGTGCTGTTGCAATCGGCTTGTCTGTGTTTTATTGAAGATTTTTGCATCTATGTTCATCATGGATATTGGCCTGAAGTTTTCTTTACTGGTTGAGTCTCTGCCAGGTTTTGGAATCAGGATGATGTTGGTCTCATAAAATGATTTGGGGAGTATCCCCTCTTTTTGTATTGTTTGGAATAGGTTCAGAAGGAATGGTACCAGCTCCTCTTTGCATATCTGGTAGAATTCAGCTGTGAACCGGTCTGAACCTGGGCTTTTTTTGGGTGGTAAGCTCTTAATTGCTGCCTCAACTTCAGACCTTGTTATGGGTCTGTTCAGGGTCTGGGCTTCTTCCTGGTTTAGGCTTGGGAGGAGGCAAGTGTCCAGGAATTTATCTATTTCTTCCAGGTTGATTAGTTTGTGTGCATAGAGTTGTTTGTAATAATCTCTGATGATGGTTTGAATTTCTGTGGAATCTGTGGTGATATCCCCTTTATCGTTTTTTATTGCATCAATTTGGTTATTCTCTCTTTCCCTTTTTATTAATCCGGCTAGTGGTCTGTCTAATTTGTTGATCTTTCAGAAAACGAGCTCCTGGATTTATTGATTTTTTGAAGGGTTTTCTGTGCCTCTATCACCTTCAGTTCTGCTCTGATCTTAGCTATTTCTTGTCTTCTGCTAGACTTTGAAGTTTTTTGACCTTGCACCTCTGGCTCCTTCAGTTCTGACAATAGGGTGTCAATTTTTGACCTCTCCTTGCTTCTCATGTGGGCACTTATTTCTATATTTTCCTCTAGAGACTGCTTTAAATGTGTCCCAGAGATTCTGGTATGTTGTGTCTTCATTCTCGTTGGTTTTGAAGAACATCTTTATTTCTCTCTTCATTTCATTGTTTATCCAGTTAACATTCAAGAGCAAGTTGTTCACTTTCCATGAAGTTGTGCGGTTCTGGCTTAGTTTTTGAATTCTGAGTTCTAACTTGATTGCACTGTGGTCTGAGAGACTGTTTGTTACGATTTCCATTCTTTTTCATTTGCTGAGGAGTGATTTACTCCGAATTATGTGGTCAATTATAGAATAGGTGTGATGTGGTGCTGAGAAGAATGTATATTCTGTGGATTTGGAGTGGAGAGTTCTCTAAATATCTATTAGGTTTGCTTGGTCCAGATCTGAGTTCAAGTCCTGGATATCCTTGTTAATTTTCTGTCTGGTTGATCTAATAATGACAATGGGGTGTTAAAGTCTCCCCCTATTATTGTGTGGGAGTCTAAGTCTCTGTGTAAGTCATTAAGAACTTGCCTTATGTATCTAGGAGCTCCTGTATTGGGTGCGTATATATTTAGGATCGTTAGCTGTTCTTGTTGCATTGATCATTTTACCATTATGTAATGTCCCTCTTTGTCTCTTATGATCTTTGTTGCTTTAAAGCCTAATTTATCGGAGATGAGAATTGCAGCTCCTGCTTTTTTTTGCTCTCCGTTTGCTTGGTAAATCTTCCTCCATCCCTTTATTTTGAGGCTTTGTGTATCCTTGCATGTCAGATGGGTTTCCTGGATACAGCACACTGATGGGTTTTCCCTTTTTTACAATTTGCCAGTCTGGGTATTTTGATTGGGGCATTTAGTCCATTTACATTTAGGGCTAATATTGTTATGTGTGAATTTGATACTGCCATTTTGGTGCTAGCTGTGTGTTTTGCCCTTTAGTTGAGCTGGTACTTCTTGTTCCTTTATATGTGTAAAGCCTCTTTCAGGAGCTCTTGTGGAGCTGGCCTCGTGGAGACGAAATCTCTGAGCACTTGCATGTTCCCAAAGGATTTTATTCTTCCTTCACTTATGAAGCTTAGTTTGGCTGGATAGGAGATTCTGGGTTGAAAGTTCTTTTCTTTAAGGATGTTGAATATTGGCCCCCATTCTCTTCTGGCTTGTAGGGTTTCTGCTGAGAGATCTGCTGTGAGTCTGATGGGCTTCCCTTTGTGGGTAACCCGACCTTTCACTCTGGCTGACCTTAGTATTTTCTCCTTCATTTCATCCCTGGTGAATCTGACGATTATGTGCCTTGGGGTTGCTCTTCTTGACGAATATCTTTGTGGTGTTCTCTGTATTTCCTGGACTTGAATGTTTGCCTGCCTTGCTAGGTTGGGGAAGTTTTCCTGGATAATCCTGAAGAGTATATTCCAACTTGGGTTCATTCTCTTTGTCGCAATCAGATACGCCTATCAAACGTAGCCTTGTTCCCTTCCTGGTGAGGACTTGTGATCCCTTGTAGGAGGAGAGGTTTCCTGGTTTCGGGTGTTTTCATCCTTTTTGCACCGGTTTCTTCCCATCTTTAAGGATTTATCCACCTGTCAACTTTGTAGTTGCTGGCTTTCAGATTGATTCTCAAATCTTTTAGATTGATGTTCTGTTTGTTGATGACGAGGCAATTTCTGTTTCTTGGTTTTCCTTCTGACAGTCTGGCCCTTCTGCTGTAGGTCTGCTGAGGTTCACTCCAGGCCCTGCTTGCCTGGGGTTCACCTACAGCAGCTGCTGAACAGTAAGGGTTGTTACCAGTTTTCTTCTTCTGCTATCTTTGTCCCAGAAGGATACCCACCTAGTGTCAATCTGATTTCTCCTTTATGAGGTGTCTCTTTGGATTTATAGGGGTCAGGGGGCTGCTTGAGGAGATGGCCTGTTCCTTATAGGACCTCAAATGGTGAGCTGTGAGCTCTGTTGTTGTTCATTCAGAGCTGCTGGGCAGGTACGTGTAGGTCTGCTGCAGCAGACTTCATAAACCGCTTTTTGTTCCCAGGTGCTCTGTCCTAGGGATTTAGGGCTTTATTTATGAGTTTCCATTATGCTGCCGCCATCTTTTTTTCCCTCAGACCTGCCCTGTCCAGCAAGGAGGTAGCCTAGTAACTGTCGGCCTGTAGAGGCTTTGCTGAGTTGCTGTGGGCTCCGCCCCGCTGCCCAGTGAACTTCCCTGCAGTCCTGTTTATATGGGTGTAGTTAGAACTGCTTAGGCAATGGTGGCCCATCTCTGTTGAGGCAGATTCTCTCTGCTGTGGCGGGTTGCCTAGGCAACAGCGGGCTGCCTCAGCAATGGCAGGTTGCCTTGGCAATGTTGGCCTGCCTTAGCATTGGCCGACTACCTCCGTCCTGGCGGGCTGCCTTGGTAATGGCGGAAGCCCCTCCCCAAATGAGCTGGACCGTCCCAGGTTCAGCTGCACTTGCTGTGAAAGTCTCAATCCAGAGTTTCTGGTTGCTGTTTTTTTGTGGGGGTGGGACCAGCCGAGCCTGATCGCCTGGTTCCCTGCCTCAGATCCTTTTTTAAGTTGGTGTTCCAGTCGACTGTTGAAAAGGCGCCGGGGTCTGTTTTTTTTTCCCCTGTGGCCACTCACTGCCATGGCTTTAACAGCGGCACGGAGGTTGGTGGAGCTTCTTTTTTTTTTTTTCTTTTTTTTTTTTTTGCCCTGGGATCTACTGTCCTGGTTCTCTGCTCAGTCCCCGTTTTAAAGAGATGAATGGGCGACTTCCCGTGGCTCCAATCACCAGCAAAAAGGGCACCCAGATCAGTGTCTTTTCTATGGAGAACCGTTGCTCCGTGGCGCTGACAGAGCAGCCGCGCGTGTCAAAACAGCAGCGCCGACCCGCACAGCCATGCTGGAAGAAACAGCCGCGCTGAAGACAGTGGAGCTGCTCTACCTGGGAATTTCTTAGTCTGTGAGTCATAAAAATGCGGTGTCCACTCACCGTCTGTGATTTAACTGGGAGTTGCAATACTGAGCTGTTCCTAAACGGCCATCTTGCATCCTCCACCTTATTGCTAATACTTATATGCCTGTATATATTTGGAAATATCTGTTTCCAGCTTTTCCAAAGAAAGGATTTCAGAACTGCTGCACACACACATCAGTTGAACTCTGTAACTTGATTGTACAGCTTGACAACAATTCTCCTAGATAGATCCGTTTATTTTTAGAGCAAGATGTTTCTCATTACAGCCAATACTCCCATTCACGCTGGAATATCCAAAGGCAGCTTTTAGAAGAAACGTGTTTCTAACTCGCTGAATCTAAAAATAGATGCAACTTCCTAGGGAAAACGAACACAAAGCAGAGCAATTTGAACTAGACGTTTCTCCAGTGTTTTAAACGCAGTCTTACTGCTAGTTCTTATATGCCTGTATAGTGCTGGAAATATCTGTTTCCAGATTCTCCAAAGAAAGGATTTCTGAACTGCTGCACACACACATCACTGCAATTCCGTAAGTTGATTGTACAGCTTGACAACCATTCTGCTAGATAGCTGCGTTTTTGTTTTAGAGCAAGATATTTTCATTACCGACGATAGTACCATTTACTCTGGAATATCCAAACACAGCTCTTAGAAGAAACGTGTTTCTAACTCGCTGAATCTAAACATGGATGCAACTTCCTTAGGTGAATGAACACAAAGAAGATTAGTTTAAAAAGGCGGTTCTCCTGTGTGTTAAACGCAGTCTTACTGGTAGTTCTTACATGCCTGTATATGGCTGGAAATATCTGTTTCCAGATTCTGCAAAGAAAGGATTTCTGAACTGCTGCAACCACAAATCAGTTTAACTCTGTAAGTTGATTGTACAGCTTGACAACCATTCTGCTAGATAGCTACGTTTTTGTTTTAGAGCAAGATATTTCTCATTACAGCCAATACTCCATTCACTCTGGAATATCCATACGCAGCTTTTAGAAGAAACGTGTTTCTAACTCGCTGAATCTAAACATAGATGCGACTTCCTGGGGTGAACGAACACAAAGCAGAGCAGTTTGAAATAGACGTTTCTCCTGTGTTTTAAAAGCAGTCATACTGCTAGTTCTTATATTCCTGCATATGGCTGGAAATATCTGTTTCCAGATTCCCAGAAAAAGGATTCCTGAACTGCTGCACACACATATCAGTTTATCTCTGTAAGTTGATTGTACACCTTGACAACCATTCTGCCAGACAGCTGCGTTTTTGTTTTAGAGCAAGATATTTCTCATTACAGCCTATAATCCAATTCACTCTGGAATATCCAAACACAGCTTTTAGAAGAACCGTGTTTCTATCTCGCTGAATATAAACATAGATGCAACTTCCTAAGGTGAAGAACACAAAGCAGAGCAGTTTGAAATAGACGTTTCTCCAGAGTTTTAAACGCAGTCTTACTGTTAGCTCTTATATGTCTGTATATGACTGGAAATATCTGTTTCCAGATCCTCCAAAGAAAGGATTCCTGAACTGTTGCATGCACAAATCAGTTTAACCCTGTAAGTTTATTGCACAGCTTGACAACCATTCTGCTAGATAGCTCCGTTTGTGTTTTATACAAAGATACTTCTCATTACAGCCTATACTCCCATTCACTCTGGAATATATAAATGCAGCTTTTAGAAGAAACGTGTTTCTAACTCGCTGGATCTAAACATAGATGCAACTTCCTAATGTGAACGAACACAAAGCAGAGCACTTTGAAATAGACGTTTCTCCTGTGTTTTAAAGGCAGTCTTAATGCTAGTTCTTATATGCCTGTGTATGGCTGGAAATATCTGTTTCCAGATGCTCCAAAGAAAGTATTTCTGAACTGCTGCATACACACATCAGTTTAACTCTGTAAGTTTATTGTATAGCGTGAAAACCATTCTGCTAGATAGCTGCGTTTTTGTTTTAGAGCAAGATATTTCTCATTACAGCCTGTACTACAATTCACTCTGGAATATCCAAACGCAGCTTATAGAAGAAATGGGTTTCTAACTTGCTGAATCTAAATATAGATACAACTTTCTAAGGTGAACAAACACAAAGCAAAGCAGTTTGAAATAGACGTTTTTCCTCTGTTTTAAATGTAATCTTACCGCTAGTTCTTATATGCCTGTATATGGCTGGAAATATCTGTTTCCAGATCCTCTAAAAAAGGATTCTTGAACTGTTGCACGCACACATCAGTTTAACCCTGTAGGTTGATTGCACAGCTTGACAACCAAACTGCTATATACCTCCGTTTGTGTTTTAGAGAAAGATATTTGTCATTACAGCCTATACTCCCAGTCACACTGGAATATATAAACGCAGCTTTTATAAGAAACGTGTTTCTAACTCGCTAAATCTAAACATAGATGCAACTTCCTAAGGTGAACGAACAGAAAGCAGAGCAGTTTGAAATAGAAGTTTCTCCTAGGTTTTAAACGCAGTCTTACTGCTAGTTCTTATATGCCTGTATATGGCTGGAAATATCTGTTTCCAGATTCTCCAAACAAAGCATTTCTGAACTGCTGCACACAGATAACAGGTTACCTCTGTAGGTTGATTGCACAGTTTGACAACCATTATGCTAGACAGCTGCGTTTATGTTTTAGAGCAAGATATTTCTTATTACAGCCTATACTCTTGACAACCATTCTGCTAGATAGCTGTGTTTTTGTTTTAGAGCAACATATCTGTTTCACGCACACATCAGTTTAACTCTGTAGGTTGATTGCACAGCTTGACAACCATTCTGCTAGAAAGCTCCGTTTTTGTTTTAGAGCAAGACATTTCTCATTACAGCCTATACTCCCATTCACTCTGTAATATCCAAACGCAGCTTTTAGAAGAAACGTGTTCCTAACTCGCTGAACCTAAACATAGATATAATTTCGTAAGTTGAATGAACACAAGGCAGAGCAGTTTGAAATAGACGTTTCTCCTGTGTTTTAAACGCAGTCTTTCTGCTAGTTCTTTTATGCCTGAATATGGCTGAAAATATCTGTTTCCACATTCTCCAAAGAAAGGATTTCTGAACTGCTGAACACACACATCAGTTTAACTCTGTACGTTGATTGCACAGCTTCACAACAATTCTGCTAGATAGCTCCGCTTTTGTTTTACAGGAAGGTATTTCTCATTACAGACTATACTCCCATTCACTCTGGAATATCCAAAGGAGCTTTCAGAAGAAACGTGTTTCTAACTCGCTGAATCTAAACATAGATGCAACTTCCTAAGGTGAACGAACACAAAGCAGAGCACTTTGAAAAAGACGTTTCTCCTGTGATCTAATCGCATTCTTACTGCTAATTCTTATATGCCTGTATATGGCTTGAAATATGTGTTTCTAGATTCTTCAAGGAAAGGATTTTTGAACTGCTGCACACTCACATCCATTTAACTTTGTCAATTGATTGTACAGCTTGACAAGCATTCTGCTAGATAGCTCCGTTTTCGTTTTTGAGCAGGATATTTCTCATTACAGCGTATATTCCCATTCACTCTGGAATACCCTAATGGAGTTTTTAGAAGAAAGGTGTTTCTAATTTGCAGAGTGCAAACATAGAGGCAACTTCCTAAGGTGAATGAACACAAAGCAGAGCAGTTTGAAATAGACTTTTCTCCTGTGTTTTAAACTCAGTCTTACTGCTATTTATTATATGCCTGTATATGGCTGGAAATATCTGTTTTTAGATTCTCAAAAGAAAAGATTTCTGAACTGCTGCACACACACATCAGCTTAAGTCTGTAAGTTGATTGTACAGCTTCACAACCATCCTGCTAGATAGCTGCGGTTTTGTTTTAGAGCAAGATATTTCTCATTACAGGCTATACTCCCTTGCTCTCTGGAACACCCAACGGCAGTTTTTAGAAGAAACGTATTTCTAACTCATGGAATCTAAACATAGATGCAACTTCATGAGATGAACGAACACAAAGCAGAGCAGTTAGAAGTAAACGTTTCTCCTGTGTTTTAAACTCAGTCTTACTGCTAGTTCTTATATTCCTGTATATGGCTGGAAATATCTGTTTCCAGATTCTCAGAAGAGAGGATTTCTGTACTGCTACATGGACAAATCAGTTTAACTCTGTACGTTGATTGTACAGCTTGACAACCATTCTGATAGATAGCTCCGTTTTTGTTTTAGAGCAAGATAATTCTCATTACAGCCCATCTTCCCATTCAGTCTGGAATATGCAAATGCAGCTTGCAGAAAAAACGCGTTTCTAACTCGATAAATCCAAACATAGATGCAACTGCCTATGGTGAACTATCACAAAGCAGAGCGGTTTGAAATAGACGTTTCTACTTTGTTTTAAACGCAGTCTTACTGCTAGTTCTTATATGCCTGTATATGGCTGGAAATATCTATTTCCAGATTCTCCAAAGAAAGGATTTCTGAACTGCTGCACACACATATCTGTTTAACTCTCTATGTTGAATGTACAGTTTGACAACCATTCTGCTAGATTGCTGCATTTTTGTTTTAGAGCAAGATATTTCTCATTACAGCCTATACTCCCATTCACTCTGGAATATTCAAGTGCAGCTTTTAGAAGAAACGTGTTTCTAACTCACTGAATCTAAACATAGATGCAGCTTCCTAAGGTGAATGAACACAAAGCAGAGAAGTTTGAAATAGACGTTTCTCCTGTGTTTTAAACGCATTCTTCCCGCTCGTTCTCATATGCCTTTATATGGCTGGAAATATCTTTTTCGAGATTCTCCAGAGAAAAGATTTCGGAACAGCTGCACACACATCAGTTTAACTCTGTAAGTTGACTGCACAGCTTTACAACCATTCTTCTAGATCGCTGCGTTTTCCTTTTAGAGTAAGATATTTCTCATTACAGCCTATACACACATTCACTCTGGAATATTCAAACGCAGCCTTTTGAAGAAAAGTGTTTCTAACTCGCAGAATCTAAACATAGATGTAACTTCCTTATTTGAAAGAACACAATGCAGAGCAGTTTGAAATAAACGTTCTCCTGTGTTTAAAATGCAGTCTTACTGCTAGTTCTTATAGGCCTGTATATGGCTGGAAATATCTGTTTCCAGGTTTCCAAAGAAAGGATTTCTGAACTGCTGCACACACACATCAGTTTAACTCTGTAAGGTGATTGTACAGCTTGACAACCATTCTGCTAGATTGCAGCGTTTTTGTTTTAGAGCAAGGTATTTCTCTTTACAGTCTATACTCCCATTCACTCTGGAATATTCAAACTCAGCTTTTAGAAGAAAAGTGTTTCTAACTCGGTGAATCTAAACATAGATGCAACTTCCTAAGGTGAAAGAACACAAAGCAGAGCAGTTTGAAATAGGGTTTTCTCCTGTGTTTTAAATGCAGTCTTACTGCTAGTTCTTATATGCCTGTATGTGGTTGGAAATATATGTTTCCAAATTCTCCAAACAAAGGATTTCTGAACTGCTGCACACACACATCAGTTTTACTGTGTACGTTGATTTTACAGCTTGACAACCATTCTGGTAGATAGCTCCGTTTTTGTTTTAGAACAAGATGTTTCTCATTACAGCCTATAATCCCATTCACATTGGAATATCCAAACGCAGCTTTTAGAAGAAACGTGTTTCTTATTTTTTTTCCCCATTTATTTCTTTTATTGCATTTTAGGTTTTGGTGTATATGTGAAGAACATGCAAAATTGTTGCATATGTACACACGTGGCAGTGTGATTTCCTGCCTTCCTCCCCATCACCTACATCTGGCATTTCTCCCCTTGCTATCTCTTCCCATCCCTCCACCCCCCACCTCCCTATCCTATTTCCCCCCAACTGTCCCTAGTTTGTAGTGCTCCCTTCCCTGTGTCCATGTGTTCTCATTCTTCAACACCCGCCTAAGAGTGATAACATGTGGTGTTTGATCTTCTGCTTTTCTCTCAGTTTGCTGAGAATGATGGTTTCCAGGTTCATCCATGTCCCTACAAAGGACCCAAACTCATCGTTTTTGATGGCTGCATAATATTCCATGGTGTATATGTGCCACATTTTCCCTATCCATTGTATGGTCGATGAGCATTTGTGTTGATTCCAGGTCTTTGCTATTGTAGACAGTGCTGCAATGAACATTCGTGTGCACGTGTCTTTATAGTAGAATGATTTGTAATCCTTTGGATATATACCCAGTAATCGGATTGCTGGGTCAAAGGGAATTTCTATTTCTAGGTCCTTGAGGAATCTCTACACTGTCTTCCACAATGGTTGAGCTAATTTACACTCCCACCAACAGTGCAAAAGTGTTCCTGTTTCTCCACATCCTCTGCAGCATCTGTTCTCTCCATATTTTTTAATGATCGCCATTATATCCGGTGTTTGATGGTGTCTCAATATAGTTTTGATTTGCATTTCTCTGATGACCAGTGATGATGAGCATTTTTTCATATGTTTGATGGCATCATGTATGTCTCCTTTTGTAAAGTGTCTCTTCATATCCTTCACCTCCTTTTGAATGGGCTTGTTAGCTTTTTTCTTGAAAATCTGTTTTAGTTCTTTGTAAATTCTGGAGATCAGCCCTTTGTCAGATGGGGAAACTGCAAAACTTTTTTTCCATTCTGTTGGTTGATGATTCACTCTAATGACTGTTTCTTTTGCCATGCAGAAGCCGTGGAGTTTGATTAGGTCTCATTTGTCTATTTTGGCTTTTGTTGTCAATCCTTTTGGTGTTTTCGTCATGAAGTCGTTGCCTACACCTATGTCCTGAATGGTTTTGCCTAGATTTTCTTCTAGGGTTTTTATGCTGTTAGGTCTTATGTTTAAGTGTTTAATCCATCTGGAGTTAATTTTAGTGTAAGGTGTCAGGAAGGGGTCCAGTGTCTGCTTTCTGCACATGGCTAGCCAGGTTTCCCCACACCATTTATTGAACAGGGAATCCTTTCCCCATTGCTTGTTATTGTCTAGTTTGTCAAAGATGAGATGGTTGTAGATATGTTGGGTTGCCTCCGAGACCTCTGTTCTGTTCCATTGGTCTATATCTCTGTTTTTCTACCAGTACCATGCTGTTTTGATTACTGTAGCCTTGTAGTATAATTTGAAGTCCGGTAGTGTGATGCCTCCTGCTTTGTTCTTTTTGCTTAGAATTGATTTGGCTATGCGGGCTCTCTTTTGGTTCCATGTGAAGTTTAAGGTGTTGTTTTTCAGTTCTGCGAAGAAGGTCATTGGTAGCTTGATGGGGATAGCATTGAATCTGCAAATTACTTTCTGCAGTATGGGATTTTCACGATATTGATTCTTCCTAACCATGAACATGGAATGTTTCTCCATCTGTTTGTGTCCTCTCTTATTTCGTTGAGCAGTGGCTTGTAGTTCTCCTTGAAGAGGTCCTTTAC
>NW_022436961.1:437316-468134 GCF_009761245.1 Sapajus apella
AAGAAGGTCATTGGTAGCTTGATGGGGATAGCATTGAATCTGTAAATTACTTTGGGCAGTATGGCCATTTTCACGATATTGATTCTTCCTAACCATGAACATGGGATGTTTCTCCATCTGTTTGTGTCCTCTCTTATTTCGTTGAGCAGTGGCTTGTAGTTCTCTTTGAAGAGGTCCTATACATGCCTTGTTAGTTGTATTCCTAGGTATTTTATTCTCTTTGTGGCAATTGTGAATGGAATTTGTTCTTGATTTGGCTCTCTTTAAGTCTGTTACGGGTGAATAGGAATGCATGTGATTTTTGCACATTGATTTTGTATCCTGAGACTTTGCTGAACTTGCTTATCAGTTTCAGGAGGTTTGGGGCTGAGACGATGGGGTCTTCTAGATATACAATCATGTCGTCTGCAAATAGAGACAATTTGACTTCCTCCTTTCCTATTTGAATGCCCTTTATTTCTTTTTCTTGCCTGATTGCTCTGGCTAGAACTTCTAATACTATATTGAATAGCAGTGGTGAGAGCGGGCATCCTTGTCTGGTGCCACATTTCAAGGGGAATGCTTCCAGTTTTTGCCCATTCAGTATGATATTGGCTGTTGGTTTGTCATAAATAGCTTTTATTATTTTGAGATACGTTCCATTGATACCTAGCTTACTGAGTGTTTTTAGCATAAAGGGCTGTTGAATTTTGTCAAAGGCCTTCTCTGCATCAATTGAGATAATCATGTGGTTTTTGTCTTTGGTTCTGTTTATGTGGTGAATTACGTTTATAGACTTGCGTATGTTGAACCAGCCTTGCATCCCCGGGATGAAGCCTACTTGATCATGGTGGATAAGCTTTTTGATGTGCTGTTGCAATCGGCTTGTCAGTATTTTATTGAAGATTTTTGCATCTATGTTCATCATAGATATTGGCCTGAAGTTTTCTTTTCTTGTTGAGTCTCTGCCGGGTTTTGGAATCAGGATGATGTTGGTCTCATAAAATGATTTGGGAAGAATTCCCTCTTTTTGTATTGTTTGGAATAGTTTCAGAAGAAATGGTACCAGCTCCTCTTTGTATGTCTGGTAGAATTCAGCTGTGAACCCATCTGGACCTGGGCTTTTTTTTGGGTGGTAAGCTCTTAATTGCTGCCTCAACTTCAGACCTCGTTATGGGTCTGTTCAGGGTTTCGGCTTCTTCCTGGTTTAGGCTTGGCAGGAGGCAAGTGTCCAGGAATTTATCCATTTCTTCCAGGTTTATTAGTTTGTGTGCATAGAGTTGTTTGTAATAATCTCTGATGATGGTTTGAATTTCTGTGGAATCTGTGGTGATATCCCCTTTATCGTTTTTTATTGCATCAATTTGGTTATTCTCTCTTTTCTTTTTTATTAATCTGGCTAGTGGTCTGTCTATTTTGTTGATCTTTTCAAAAAACCAGCTCCTGGATTTATTGATTTTTTGAAGGGTTTTTTGTGTCTCTATCTCCTTCAGTTCTGCTCTGATCTTAGCTATTTCTTGTCTTCTGCTAGACTTTGAGTTTTTTTGATCTTGCTCCTCTAACTCTTTCAGTTTTGACGATAGGGCGTCAATTTTTGATCTCTCCTTGCTTCTCATGTGGGCACTTATTGCTATATATTTTCCTCTAGATACTGCTTTAAATGTGTCCCAGAGATTTTGGTATGTTGTGTCTTCATTCTCGTTGGTTTCGAAGAACATCTTTATTTCTGCCTTCATTTCATTGTTTATCCAGTCAACATTCAAGAGCAAGTTGTTCAGTTTCCATGAAGCTGTGCGGTTCTGAGTTAGTTTTTGAATTCTGAGTTCTAACTTGATTGCACTGTGGTCTGAGAGACTGTTTGTTACGATTTCCGTTCTTTTGCATTTGCTGAGGAGTGATTTACTCCCAATTATGTGGTCAATTTTAGAGTAGGTGTGATGTGGTGCTGAGAAGAATGTATATGCTGTGGATTTTGGGTGGAGAGTTCTGTAAATGTCTATTAGGTTTGCTTGGTCCAGGTCTGAGTTCAAGTCCTGGATATCCTTGTTAATTTTCTGTCTGGTTGATCTGTCTAATGTTGACAATGGGGTGTTAAAGTCTCCCACTATTATTGTGTGGGAGTCTAAGTTCCTTTGTAAGTCATTAAGAACTTGCCTTATGTATCTGGGTGCTCCTGTATTGGGTGCGTATATAATTAGGATCGTTAGCTCTTCTTGTTGCATTGATCCTTTTACCATTATGTAATGTCCTTCTTTGTCTCTTATGATCTTTGTTGCTTTAAAGTCTAATTTATCAGAGATGAGAATTGCAACTCCTGCTTTTTTTTGCTCTCCATTTGCTTGGTAAATCTTCCTCCATCCCTTTATTTTGAGCCTTTGTGTATCCTTGCATGTCAGATGGGTTTCCTGGATACAGCACACCGATGTGTTTTGTCTTTTTATCCAATTTGTCAGTCTGTGTCTTTTGATTGGGGCATTTAGTCCATTTACATTTAGGGTTAATATTGTTATGTGTGAATTTGATACTGCCATTTTGGTGCTAGCTGGCTGTTTTGCGCTTTAGTTGAGCTGGTACTTGTTGTTCCTTTATAAGTGTAGAGCCTCTTTCAGGAGCTCTTGTAGAGCTGGCCTGGTGGTGATGCAATCTCTGAGTACTTGCATGTTCCCAAAGGATTTTATTTTTCCTTCACTTATGAAGCTTAGTTTGGCTGGATAGGAGATTCTGGGTTGAAAGTTCTTTTCTTTAAGGATGTTGAATATTGGCCCCCATTCTCTTCTGGCTTGTAGGGTTTCTGCTGAGAGATCTGCTGTGAGTCTGATGGGCTTCCCTTTGTGGGGAACCCGACCTTTCTCTCTGGCTGCCCTTAGTATTTTCTCCTTCATTTCGACCCTGGTGAATCTGACGATTATGTGCCTTGGGGTTGCTCTTCTTGACGAATATCTTTGTGGTGTTCTCTGTATTTCCTGGACTTGAATGTTTGCCTGTCTTGCTAGGTTGGGGAAGTTTTCCTGGATAATATCCTGAAGAGTATTTTCCAGCTTGGATTCATTCTCTTCGTCGCATTCGGGCACGCCTATCAAACGTAGATTAGGTCTTTTCACATAGTCCCACATTTCTTGGAGACTTTGTTCATTCTTTTTTACCCTTTTTTCTCCAGTCTTGCCTTCCCGTTTTATTTCATTGAGTTGATCTTCGACCTCTGATATCCTTTCTTCTGCTTGGTCAATTCGGCTGTTGATACTTGTGCATGCTTCACGAAGTTCTCGTGTTGCAGTTTTCAGCTCCATCAATTCACTTATATTCCTTTCTATTTTGTCCATTCTTGTTAGCATTTCGTCAAATCTTTTTTCAAGCTTCTTAGTTTCTTTGCATTTGGTTAGAACATGTTCTTTAAGTTCACAGAAGTTTCTTACTACGCATCTTCTGAATTCTGATTCTGTCATTTCATCACACTCATTCTCCATCCAACCTTGTTCCCTTGCTGGCGAGGAGTTGGGATCCCTTTTAGGAGGAGAGGTGTTCTGGTTTCGGGTGTTTTCATCCTTTTTGCGCCGGTTTCTTCCCATCCTTAAGGATTTATCCACCTGTCGACTTTGTAGTTGCTGGCTTTCAGATTGGGTCTCAAATCTTTCAGATTGACGTTCTGTTTGTTGATGATGAGGTTATTTCTGCTTCTTGGTTTTCCTTCTGACAGTCTGGCCCCTCTGCTGTAGGTCTGCTGAGGTTCACTCCAGGCCCTGCTTGCCTGGGGTTCACCTGCAGCAGCTGTTGAACAGCAAGGGTTGTTACCAGTTTTCTTTTTCTTCTATCTTTGTCCCAGAAGGATACCCACCTAGTGTCAATCTGATCTCTCCTCTATGAGGTGTCTTTTTGGATATATAGGAGTCAGGGAGCTGCTTGAGGAGACGGTCTTTTCTTTATAGGAGCTCAAACGGTGAGCTGTGAGCTCTGTTGTTGTTCATTCAGAGCTGCTGGGCAGGTACTTTTAGGTCTGCTGCAGCAGAACTCATAAACTGCTTTTTGTTCCCAGGTGCTCTGTCCCAGGGATTTAGGGCTTTATTTATGAGTTTCCGTTATGCTGCTGCCTTCTTTTTTTTTTTTTTTCTTTTTTTTCCTTCAGACCTGCCCAGCCCAGCAAGGAGGCAGCCTAGTCACTGTCGGCCTATAGCAGCTTTGCTGAGCTGCTGTGGGCTGCGCCCCGCTGCCAAGTGAACTTCCCTGCAGTCCTGTTTATATGGGTGTAGTTAGAACTGCTTTGGCGATGGTGGCCCGCCTCTGTTGGGGCGGAGTCTCTGCTGTGGCGTGTTGCCTTGGCAACGGCAGGCTGCCTCAGCAATGGCGGGTTGCCTTGGCAACGGCGGGCTGCCTCGGTAATGGCGGACGCCCCTCCCCCACAGAGCTGGACTGTCCCGGGTTCAGCTGCGCTTGCTGTGAAATTCTCAATCCAGAGTTTCTGGTTGCTGTTCTTTTGTGGGAGTGGGACCAGCCGAGCCTGATCGCCTGGCTCCCTGCCTCAGAGCCTTTTTTAAGTTGGTGTTCCAGTCGCCTGTTGAAGAGGTGCCGGGGTCTGTTTGTTTTCCCCTGCGGCCACTCACTGCGCTGGCTTAAACAGCGGCACTGAGGTTTATGGCGCTTTTTTTTCTTTTTTTTTTTTTTTTGCCCTGGAATCTACTGTCCTGGTTCTCTGCTCAGTCCCCTTTTTGAACCAGCATATGGGCGACTTCCCGTGGCTCCAATCGCCAGCCAAAAGGGCACCCGGACCGGTGTATTTTGTACGGAGAACCGCGGCTCCGGGGCGCCGACAAAGCAGCCGCGCGGGGCAGAGCAGCGGCGCTGGTCGGCGCCGGCCGGCGCTGGCCGGCACAGCAGCGCTGGACACAACAGCCATGCTGGCGAGCGTGGAGCACCTCTGCCCGGGAATTTCCTAGTCTGTGGGCAATAAAAACGCGGCGTCCACTCACCCTCTGCGCTTTCACTGGGAGCTGCAATCCTGAGCTGTTCCTAAACGGCCATCTTGGATCTCCCCTTTACTGCCAATTCTTATATGCCTGTACATGGCGTTAATTATCTATTTCTAGATTCTCCAAAGAAAGGATTTCTGAACTGCTGCACACACATCGGTTTAACTCTGTAAGTTGATTGTACAGGTTGAGGACCATTCTGCTAGATAGCTCCGTTTTTGTTTTACAGCAAGATATTTCTCATTACAGCCTATAAACCCATTCACTCTGGAATATCCAAACGCAGCTTTTAGAAGAAACATGTTTCTAATACGACGAATCTAAACATAGATGCAACTTCCTAAGGTGAACGAACAGAAAGCAGAGCAGTTTGAAATAGACGTTTCTCCTGTGTTTTAATTGCAGTCTTACTGCTAATTCTAATATGCCTGTATATGGCTGGAAATATGTGTTTCTAGATTCTCAAAAGAAAGGATTTCTGAACTGCTGCACACACATCAGTTTAACTCTGTAAGCTGATTGTGCAGCTTGGCCACCATTCTGATAGATAGCTCCATTTATGTTTCAGACCAATATATTTCTCAAATCAGCCTATGCTCCCATTGAGCCTGGAATATCCAAAGGCAGCTTTTAGAAGAAACGAGTTTCTAACTCGCTGAATCTAAACATAGATGCAACTTCCTAAGGTGAATGAACACAAAGCAGAGCAGTTTGAAATAGATGTTTCTCCTGTGTTTTAAACGCAGTCTTACTGCTAATTCCTATATTCCAGTATATGGCTGGAAATTTCTGTTACGAGATACTCCAAAGAAATGATTTCTGAACTGCTACACAAACATTCAGTTTACCTCTGTAACTTCATTCTACAACCTCACAACCATTCTGCTAAACAGCTCCGTTTTTTTTTTTTTTTTTTTTTAGAGCAGGATATTTCTCATTACAGCCCATACTCCCATTCAAACTGGAATATCCAAACGCAGCTTTCAAAAGAAACGTGTTTCTAACTCGCTGAATCCAAACATAGATGCAACTCCCTATGGTGAACGAACACAAAGCAGATCAGTTTGATGCAGATGTTTCTCCTGAATTTTAAACGCAGACTTGCTGCTAGTTCTAATATGCCTGTATATGGCTGGAAATATCTGTTTCCAGATTCTCCACAGAAAGAATTTCTGAACTGCTGCACAGACACATCAGTTTATCTCTGTAAGTGGATTGTACAGATTGACAGCTATGATGCTATAAAGCTCCGTTATTGTTCAAGAGCAAGATATTTCTCATTAGAGCCTACACTCCCATTCACTCTGGAATATCCAAACGCAGCTTTCAGAAGAAACGTGTTTCTAACTCGCTGAATCCAAGCATAGATGCAACTCCCTTTGGTAAACGAACACAAAACAGATTAGTTTGATATACATGTTTCTCCTGAGTTTTAAACGCAGACTTACTGCTAGTTCTTATATGCCTGTATATTGCTGGAAAAATCTGTTTCCAGATTCCCCAAAGAAAGGATTTCTGGACTGCTGCACACACACATCAGGTTAACTCTGTAAGGTGAATGTAAAGCTTGACAACCATTCTGACAGATAGCTGTGTTTTTGTTTTAGAGAAAGATATTTCTCATTACAGCCTATACTCCCATTCACTATGGAATATAAAAAAGCAGCTTTTAGAAGAAACGTGTTTCTAACTCGCTGATTGTAAACATAGATGTAGCTTCCTAAGGTAAACAAACACACAGCAGAGAAGTCTGAAATAGACGTTTCTCCTGTGTTTTAAATGCAGTCTTAGTACAAATTCTTATATACTCGTATATGGCTATAAATATCTGTTTCTAGATTATCCAAAGAAAGGATTTATGAACTGCTGCACACACACATTAGTTTAACTCTGTAAGTTGATTGTACAGCTTGACAACCATTCTACTAGATAGCTGCGTTTTTGTTTTAGAGAAAGATATTACTCATTACAACTTATACTCTTGACAACCTTTCTGCTAGATAGCTGCGTTTTTGTTTTAGAGCCAGATATTTCTCATTACTGCCTATACTCCCAATCATGCTGGAATACCCAAACGCAGCTTTTAGAAGAAACGTGTTTCTAACTCGCTGAATCTAAACATAGATGCAACTTCCTAAGGTGAAGGAACCAAAGGCAGAGCAGTTTGAAATAGACGTTTCTTCTGTGTTTTAAACGCAGCCATACTGCTAGTTCTTATATGCCTGTATATGGCTGGAAATATCTGTTTCCAGATTCTCCAAAGAAAGGATTCCTGAACTGCTGCACACACACATCAGTTTAACTCTGAAAGTTGATTGTACAGCTTGACAACCATTCTGCTAGATAGCTGCGTTTTTGTTTTAGAGCAAGATATTCCTCATTAGAGCCTTTAGTCTCAGTCACTCTGGAATATCCACACGCAGATTTTAGAAGGAACGTGTTACTAACCCGTTGAATCTAAAAGTAGATACAACTTCCTAAGGTGAACAAACACAAAGCAGAGCAGTTTGAACTAGACGTTTCTCCTGTGTTTTAAAGGCAGTCTTACTGCTAGTTCACATATGCCTGTATATGGCTGGAAATATCTGTTTCCAGATTCTCCTAAGAAAGGATTTCTGAACTGCTGCACACACACATCAGTTTAAACCTGTAAGTTGATTGTACTGCTTAACAACCATTCTGCTACATAGCTGCGTTTTTGTTTTGGATCAAGATATTTCTCATTACAGTCTACAGTCTCATTCACTCTGGAATATCCAAACGCAGCTTTTAGAAGAAACGTGTTTCTAACTCGCTGAATCTAAACATAGATGCAACTTCCTAAGGTGAATGAACACAAAGCAGAGCTGTTTTCACTAGACGTTTCTCCTGTGTTTTAAACGCAGTCTTACTGCTAGTTCTTATATGCCAGTATATGGCTGGAGGTATCTGTTTCTAGATTCTCCAAAGAAAGGATTTCTGAACTGCTGCACACACACATCAGTTTAACTGTGTAAGTTGATTGTACAGCTTGACAACCATTCTGCTAAGTAGCTGCATTTTTGTTTTAGAGCAAGATATTGCTCATTACAGCCAATACTCCCATTCACTCAGGAATATCCAAATGCAGCTTTTAGAAGAAAGTTGTTGCTAACTCGCTGAATCTAAACATAGATGCAACTTTCTAAGGTGAACGAACACATAGCAGAGCAGTTTGAAATAGAGGTTTCTCCTGCATTTTAAACTCAGTCTTACAGCTCATTCTTATAAGCCTGTATAAGGCTGCAAATATCGGTTTCCAGATTCTCCAAAGAAAGGATTTCTGAACTGCTGCACACACACATCAGTTTAACTCTGTAAGTTGATTGTACAGCTTGACAACCATTCTGCTAGATAGCTCCGTTTTTGTTTTAGAGCATGATATTTCTCATTACAGCCTATACTTCCTTTCACCTTGGAATATAGAAAGGCAGCTTTTAGAAGAAATGTGTTTCTAACTCGCTGAATTTAAACATAGACGCAACTTCCTAAGGTCAATGAACACTAAGCAGAGCAGTTTTAAGTAGACGTTTTTCCCGTGTTTTAAACGCAGTCTTTCTACTAGTACTTATATGACTGTATATGGCTGGAAATAACTGTTTTTAGATTCTCCAAAGAAATCGTTTCTGATCTGTTGCACACACACATAAGTTTAACTCTGTAAGTTGATTTTACAGCTTGACAACCATTCTGTTAGATAGCTCCATTATGTTCTAGAGCAAGAAATTTCTCATGACACCCTATATTCCCATTATCCCTGGAATATTAAAAGGCAGCTTTTAGAAGAAACATGTTTCTAACTCGCTGAATCTAAACATAGACACAACTTCCTATGGTGAACGAACACAAAGCAGAGAGTTTGAAATAGGCGTTTCTCCTGTGTTTTAAATGCAGTCTTACTTCTAATTTTTATGTGACGGTATAGGGCTGCAAATATCTGTTTCTAGATTCTCCAAAGAAAGGATTTCTGAACTGCTGCACACACACATCAGTTTAACTCTGTAAGTTGACTGTACAGCTCGACAAGCATTCTACTAGATAGCTGCGTTTTTGTTTTAGAGCAAGATATTTCTGAACAGCTTGACAACCATTGTGCTAGATAGATGCGTTTTTGTTTTAGAGCAAGATATTTCTCATTACAGACTATACTCACATTCACTCTGGAATATCCAAACACAGCTTTTAGAAGAAACGTGTTTCTAACTCGCTGAGTCTAAACATAGATGCAACTTCCTAGGGTGAACGAACACAAAGAAGAGAAGTTTGAAATAGGCGGTTCTCCTGTGTTTTAAACGCAGTCTTACAGGTAGTTCTTACATGCCCGTATTGGGCTGGAAGTATCTGTTTCCAGATTCTCCAAAGAAATGATTTCTGAACTGCTGCACACACACATCACTTTAACTCTGTAAGTTGATTGTACAGCTTGACAACCATTCTGCTAGATATCTCCGTTTTTGTTTTAGAGCAAGTTACTTCTCATTACAGCCTATCCTCTTATTCACTCTGAAATATCCAAATGCAGCTTTTAGAAGAAACGTGTTTCTAATTCGCTGAATCTTAACATAGGTGCAACTTCCTAGGGTGAACGAACACATAGCAGAGCAGTTTGAAATATACATTTCTCTCAATATAGAGAACTGAATGCTCATCCTCCAACCTATCCAAAGCTCCTTCCTTCCTTCCCTGACTGGTCCCCAGTGATGCAGGATCTACCATTACTATTCAGTCCAATTTATGTGATTCCTACTCGGTCACTGTTGAGTTTATGCAGCATGCCATAAACCATCAAACCACGATAGAATATTGCATGTTGGGCATTGTTTGTGATCCTTCCTGATTTCGACATCTAATATTAACTTTCACAGGGAAATCTAAGGAAACCTTGACATTGCTGCCTGATTATTGCCCTACAGACAAATTGCATGGTGAATATACTTTTCTTTATTACACTGTTGTAACAGTTTTGGGGTTTTTTTAAGTTTTATTATTTTATTGTTCAATCAATTATATATTTCTGGCAAATGATTTCTTCCTTCTGGCTATTTCCCCCTAAAATGAAATACGCTACTTTGTGAGGATCACCTTGCCAAATTACAGCAATTATTTTTTACTCTCCAAGTCTATTTTACATATTGCTCCTGACTTTGGAAATAGTTACATTTCTTAAATACAAGTAATAATACCGTATATAACAACTGCAATTCATTGAATAATCTCCCACTTTTTCACCAGGATTCTTTCTTGCATTTTATTGGAAAAAATTTCAAATATACAAAGTAAAATAATAAAACATAAAAAAAAACATAGATTTCTCTTGTGTTTTAAACGCAGTCTTACTGCTAATTCTGATATGCCTGTATACGGATGGAAACATCTGTTTCTAGATTCTCCAAAGAAAGGGTTTCTGAACTGCTGCGCAAACACATCTGTTTAACTCTGTAGGTTGATTGTACACCTTGACAAACAATCTGCTAGATAGCTCCGTTTTTTTGTAGAGCCAGGTATTTCTCAGCACAGCTTATACTCCTATTCACTCTGGGATATCAAAACGCAGCTTTTACAAGAAACGTGTTTCTAACTCGCTGAATCTAAACATACATGCAACTTCCTAAGGTGAACGAACACAAAGCAGAGCAGTTTGAAATTTACGTTTCTCCTGTGTTTTACACGCAGCCTTACTGCTAATTCTTATATGCCTGTATATGGCTGGAAATATCTGTTTCCAGATTCTCGAAAGAAAGGATTGCTGAACTGCTGCACACACTTAAGGTTAAGTCTGCAAGTTGATTGTACAGCTTGAAAAAGATTCTGCTGGATAGCTCCGTTTTTGTTTTAGAGCAAGATATTTCTCATTACAGCCTATAGTCCCATTCACTCTGGAATATCCAAACGCAGCTTTTAGAAGAAACATGTTTCTAACTCGCTGAATCTAAACATAGATGCAACTTCCTGGGTGAACGAACACAAAGAAGAGAAGTTTGAAATAGGCGATTCTCCTGTGTTTTAAATGCCGTCTTACAGGTAGTTCTTACATGCCTGCATATGGCTGAAAATACCTGTTTCCAGATTCTCCAAAGAAAGGATTTCTGAACTGCTGCACACACACATCAGTTTAACTCTGTAAGTTGATTGTACAGCTTGACAACCATTCTGCTATATAGCTGCGTTGTTGTTTTAGAGCAAGATAACTCTCATTAGAGCCTATATTCCCATTGACTCTGAAATTTGCAAACACAGCTTTTAGAAGAAACGTGTTTCTTACTCGCTGAACCTAAACATAGATGCAACTTCCTAAGGTGAATGAACACAAAGCAGAGCAGTTTGAAATAGACGTTTCTACTTTGTTTTAAACGCAGTCTTACTGTTAATTCTTATAAGCCTGTATATGGTTAGAAATATCTGTTTCCAGATTCTCCAAAGAAAGAATTTCTTTTTTTTTTCGAGTGGCCAAAAGAGATTTAATGACTCTTTAGTGGATGGAAACTTCTATTCCTCTATTGGCAATCATTGACAGTTTCAAATTCTACAGCTATACAGTTCATTTATTTCATCTAATGCTATAAAGACATTTTGAGTTGATCAAACAGTAATCAAGAATGATTTTTTTTCATAAGGACTTTCATTGTGATATGAATAATACTTTTTTATTTTTATTTTTATTTTTATTTTTTTCCCATTTATTTATTTTGTTGCATTTGAGGTTTTGTGGTACAGGTGAAGAACATGCAAAATTGTTGCATAGGTACACACGTGGCAGTGTGATTTGCTGCCTTCCTCCTCATCACCTACATCTGGCATTTCTCCCCTTGCTATCTCTCCCCAGTTCTCCACCCCCCACTGTCCCTCCCCTATTTCCCCCCAACTGACCCCAGTGTGTAGTGCTCAACTCCCTGTGTCCATGTGTTCTCATTGTTCAACACCCACCTATGAGTGAGAACATGCGGTGTTTGATCTTCTGTTCTTCTGTCAGTTTGCTGAGAATGATGGTTTCCAGGTTCATCCATGTCCCTACAAAGGACCCAAACTCATCGTTTTGATGGCTGCATAATATTCCATGGTGTATATGTGCCACATTTTCCCTATCCATCCTATGTTCAATGGGCATTTCCGTTGGTTCCAGGTCTTTGCTATTGTAAACAGTGCTGCAATAAACATTCGGGTGCACGTGGCCTTATAGTAGAAAGATTTGTAATCCTTTCAACATATACCCAGTAATGGGATTGCGGGGTGAAATGGAATTTCTATTTCTAGGTCCTTCTGAACTGCTTCACTCACACATCAATTTAACTCTGTAAGTATATTGTACAATTTGACAACCATTCTGCTAGATAGCTCCGTTTTTGCTTTAGAGCAAGGTATTTCTCATTACAGCCTATAGTCCCATTCACTCTGGAAAATCCAAACGCAGCTTTTAGAAGAAACATGTTTCTAACTCGCTGAATCTAAACATAGATGGAACTTCCTAAGGTGAACGAACACAAACCTGAGTAGTTTGAAATAGACGTTTCTCCTGTGTTTTAAACGCAGTCTTACTGCTAATTTTTATATGCCTGTTTAATGCTGGAAATGTGTGTTCTAGATTCTTCAAAGAAAGGATCTCTCAACTACTGCACACACACATCAGTTTAACTCTGTAAATTGATTGTGCAGCTTGACAAACATTCTGCTAGATAACTCAGTTTTTGTTTTTGAGCAACATATTTCTCATTACAGCCTATACTCCCATTCACTCTGGAATATCCAAACGCAGCTTTCAGAAGAAACGTGTTTCTAACTCGCTGAATCTCAACATAGATGCAACTTCCTAAGTTGAACGATAACACAGCAGAACAGTTTGAAATAGACGAATCTCCTGTTTTAAACGCAGTCTTACTGCCAATTCTTATATGCCTGTATATGGCTGGAAATATCTGTTTCTGGATTCCCCACAGAAAGTTTTTCTGAACTGCTGCACACACACATCAGTTTACTTCTGTAAGTTGATTGTACAACTTGTCAACCATTCTACATGGCTCCGTTTTTGGTTTAGAGCAAGGTATTTCTCATTACAGCCTATACTCCCATTCACTCAGGAATATCCAAACGCAGCTTTTAGAAGATACGTGTTTCTAAATCGCTGAATCTCAACATAGATGCAACTTCCTAAGGTGAATGAACACAAAGCAGAGCAGTTTGAAACAGACGTTTCTCCTGTGTTTTAAACGCAGTCTTACTGCTAATTCTTATATGCCTGTGTGTTTCTGAAAATATCTGTTTCTAGATTCCCCAAATAAATGATTTCAGAACTTCTGCGCACACACAACAGTTTACTTCTCTAAGTTGATTGTACAGCTTAACAACCATTCTGCTAGATAGTTGTGTTTTTGTTTTAGAGCAAGATATTTCCCTTTACAGCCTGTATTCAAATTCACTCTGGAATATTCAAACGCAGCTTTTGGAAGAAACGTGTTTCTTACTTGCTGAAATCTAAACATATATGCAACTTCCTAAGGTGAACGAACACACAGCAGAGCAGTTTGAAATACACGTTTCTCCTGTGTTTTAAACGCAGTCTTACTGCTAATTCTTATATGCCTGTATATGGCTGGGAATATTTGTTTCTAGATACTCCAAAGAAAGGATTTCTGAACTGCTGCACCCACACATCTGTTTCACTCTGTAAGATGATTCTGCAGCTTGACAACCATTCTGCTAGATAGCTCCGTTTGCTTTTTAGAGCAAGATATTTCTCATTATAGTCTATACTCACATTCACTTAGGAATATCAAACGCACCTTTTAGAAGAAACGTGTTTCTACCTCGCTGAATCTAAACATAGATGCAACTTCCTAAGGTGAAAGAGCACAAAGCAGAGCAGTTTGAAATAGTCGTTTCTCCTGTTTTTTAAAAGCAGTCTCACTGCTATTTCTTATATGCCTGTGTATGGCTGGAAATATCTGTTTCTAGATTCTCCAAAGAAAGGATTTCCAAACAGTGCGCACACACATCAGTTTAACTTTGGAAGTTGATTGTACAGCTTGACAGCCATTCTGCTAGAAAGCTGTGTTTTTGTTTTAGAGCAATGTATTTCTCATTACAACCTATACTCTCATTCACTCTGGAATATCCAAACGCAGGTATTAGAAGAAATGTGTTTGTAACTCGCTGAATCTAAACATAGATGCATCTTCCTGAGTTGAACGAACACAAAGCAGAGCAGTTTGAAATTTACGTTTCTCCTGTGTTTTAAACGAAGTCTTACTGCTAATTCTTTTTTTTCCGATTTATTTATTTTACTGCATTTTGTGTTTTCCGATACATGTGACGAACATGCAGAATTAGTGCATAGGTACACACGTGGCAGTGTGATTTGCTGCCTTCCTCCTCATCACCTACATCTGGCATTTCTCCCCTTGCTATCTCTCCCCAGCTCACCATCCTCTACCCTCCCTCCCCTATTTCTCCTCAACTGACTGCAGTGTGTAGTGCTCCCCCCTCCCTGTGTCCATGTGTTCTCATTGTTCAACAACTACCCATGAGTGAAAACATGCGGTGTTTGATCTTCTGCTCTTCTGTCAATTTGCCAAGAATGATGGTTTCAGGTTCATCCATGTCCCTACACGGGACCCAAACTCATCCTTTTTGTTGGCTGCATAATTTTCCATGGTGTATATGTGCCACATTTTCCCTATCCAGTTTATCGTCCGTGGGCATTTGGGTTGGTTCCAGGTCTACCCTATTGTAAACAGTGCTGCAATGAACCTTCGTGTGCACGTGTCCTTATAGTAGAACGATTTGTAATCCTTTGGATATATACCCACTAATGGGATTGCTGGGTCAAATGGAGTTTCTATTTCTAGGTCCTTGAGGAATCGCCACACTGTCTTCCACAATGGTTGAACTAATTTACACTCCCACCAACAATGTAAAAGTGTTCCTATTTCTCCATATCCTCTCCAGCATCTGTTGTCTCCAGATTTTTAAATGATCGCCATTCTAACTGGCGTGAGATGGTATCTCAATGTAGTTTTGATTTGCATTTCTCTGATGACCAATGATGATGAGCATTTTTTCATATGTTTGTTGGCCTCATGTATGTATTCTTTTGTAAAGTGTCTGTTCATATCCTTTGCCCACTTTTGAATGGGCTGGTTAGTTTTTTACTTGTAAATCTGTTCTAGTTCTTTGTAAATTCTGGATATCAGCCCTTTCTCAGATGGGTAAACTGCAAAAATTTTTTCCCATTCTGTTGTTTGATGATTCACTCTAATGACTGTTTCTTTTGCCGTGCAGAAGCTGTGGAGTTTGATTAGGTCCCATTTGTCTATTTTCGCTTTTGTTGTCAATGCTTTTGGTGTTTTCGTCATGAAGTCCTTGCCTACACCTATGTCCTGAATGGTTTTGCCTAGATTTTCTTCTAGGGTTTTTATGGTGTTAGGTCTTATGTTTAAGTCTTTTAATCCATCTGGAGTTAATTTTAGTGTAAGGTGTCAGGAAGGGGTCCAGTTTCTGCTTTCTGCACATGGCTAGCCAGCTTTCCCCACACGATTTATTGAACAGGGAATCCTTTCCCCATTGCTTGTTTTTGTCTGGTTTGTCAAATATCAGATGGTTGTAGATATGCTGTGTTTCCTCCGAGACCTCTGTTCTGTTCCATTGGTCTATATCTCTGTTTTGGTACCAGTACCATGCTGTTTTGATTACTGTAGCCCTGTAGTATAGTTTGAAGTCTGGTAGTGTGATGCCTCCTGCTTTGTTCTTTTTACTTAGAATTGACTTGGCTATGCGGGCTACCTTTTGGTTCCATATGAAGTTTAAGGTGGTTTTTTCCAGTTCTGCAAAGAAGGTCATTGGTAGCTTGATGGGGATAGCATTGAATCCGTAAATTACTTTGGGCAGTATGGCCATTTGCACGATATTGATTCTTCCTAACCATGAACATGGAATGTTTCTCCATCTGTTTGTGTCCTCTCTGATTTCGTTGAGCAGTGGCTTGTAGTTCTCCTTGAAGAGGCCCTTAACATTCCTTGTTAGTTGTATTCCTAGGTATTTTATTCTCTTTGTGGCAATTGTGAATGGAAGTTTGTTCTTATTTGGCTCTCTTTAAGTCTGTTACTGGTGTATAGGAATGCGTGTGATTTTTGCACATTGATTTTGTATCCTGAGACTTTGCTGAACTTGCTTATCAGTTTCAGGAGTTTTGGGGCTGAGACGATACTGTCTTCTAGGTATACAATCATGTCGACTGCAAACAGAGACTATTTGACTTCCTCCTTTCCTATTTGAATGCCCTTTATTTCTTTTTCTTGCCTGATTTCTCTGGCTGGAACTTCCAATACTTTATTGAATAGCAGTGGTGAGAGAGGACATCCTTGTCTGGTGCCACATTTCAAGGGGAATGCTTCCAGTTTTTGCCCATTCAGTATGATATTGGCTGTTGGTTTGTCATAAATAGCTTTTATTATCTTCAGATACGTTCCATCAATACCTAGCTTACTGAAGGTTTTTAGCATAAAGGGCTGTTGAATTTTGTCAAAGGCCTTCTCTGCATCAATTGAGATAATCATGTGGTTTTTGTCTTTGGTTCTGTTTATGTGGTGAATTACGTTTATAGACTTGCGTATGTTGAACCAGACTTGCATCCCCGGGATGAAGCTTACTTGATCATGGTGGATAAGCTTTTTGATGTGCTGTTGCAATCGGCTTGTCTGTATTTTATTGAAGATTTTTGCATCTATGTTCATCATCGATATTGGCCTGAAGTTTTCTTTTCTTGATGAGTCTCTGCCGGGTTTTGGAATCAGGATGATGTTGGTCTCATAAAATGATTTGGGAAGTATCCCCTCTTTTTGTATTGTTTGGAATAGTTTCAGAAGGAATGGTAACAGCTTCTCTTTGTATGTCTGGTAGAATTCGGCTGTGAACCCGTCTAGACCTGGGCTTTTTTTAGGTGGTAAGCTCTTAATTGCTGCCTCAACTTCAGACCTTGTTATGGGTCTGTTCAGGGTTTCGGCTTCTTCCTGGTTTAGGCTTGGGAGGAGGCAAGTGTCCAGAAATTTATCAATTTCTTCCAGGTTGACTAGTTTGTGTGCATAGAGTTGTTTGTAATAATCTCTGATGATGGTTTGAATTTCTGTGGAATCTGTGGTGATATCCCCTTTATCATTTTTTATTGCATCAATTTGGTTATTCTCTCTTTTCTTTTTTATTAATCTGGCTAGTGGTCTGTCTATTTTGTTGATCTTTTAAAAAACGAGTTCCTGGATTTATTGATTTTTTTGAAGGGTTTTCTGTGTCTCTATCTCCTTCAGTTCTGCTCTGATCTTAGCTATTTCTTGTCTTCTGCTAGACTTTAAATTTTTTTGACCTTGCTCCTGTAGCTCCTTCAGTTCTGACGATAGGGTGTCAATATTTGACCTCTCCTTGCTTCTCATGTGGGCACTTATTGCTATATTTTCCTCTAGAGACTGCTTTAAATGTGTCCCAGAGATTCTGGTATGTTGTGTCTTCATTCTCGTTGGTTTCAAAGAACATCTTTATTTCTCTCTTCATTTCATTGTTTATCCAGTTAACATTCAAGAGCAAGTTGTTCAGTTTCCATGAAGGTGTGCGGTTCTGGCTTAGTTTTTGAATTCTGAGTCCTCACTTGATTGCACTGTGGTCTGAGAGACTGTTACGACTTCCATTCTTTTTCATTTGCTGAGGAGTGATTTACTCCGAATTATGTGGTCAATTATAGAGTAGGTGTGGTGTGGTGCTGAGAAGAATGTATATTCTGTGGATTTGGAGTGTAGAGTTCTGTAAATATCGATTAGGTTTTCTTGGTCCAGGTCTGAGTTCAAGTCCTGGATATCCTTGTTAATTTTCTTTCTGGTTGATCTAATAATGACAATGGGGTGTTAAAGTCTCCCACTATTACTGTGTGGGAGTCTAAGTCTCTGTGTAAGTCATTAAGAACTTGCCTTATGTATCTGGGAGCTCCTGTATTGGGTGCGTATACATTTAGGATCGTTAGCTCTTCTTGTTGCATTGGTCCTTTTACCATTATGTAATGTCCCTCTTTGTCTCTTATGATATTTGGTGCTTTAAAGTCTAATTTATCGGAGATGAGAATTGCAGCTCCTGCTTTTTTTTGCTCTCCGTTTGCTTGGTAAATCTTCCTCCATCCCTTTATTTTGAGCCTTTGTGTATCCTTGCATGTCAGATGGGTTTCCTGGATACAGCACACCGATGGATTTTCCCTTTTTTACAATTTGCCAGTCTGTGTCATTTGATTGGGGCATTTAGTCCATTTACATTTAGGGTTAATATTGTTATGTGTGAATTTGATACTGCCATTTTGATGCTAGCTGGCTGTTTTGCCCTTTAGTTGAGCTGGTACTTCTTGTTCCTTTATATGTTTAGAGCCTCTTTCAGGAGCTCTTGTAGAGCTGGCCTGGTGGAGACGAAATCTCTGAGTACTTGCATGTTCCCAAAGGATTTTATTCTTCCTTCACTTATGAAGCTTAGTTTGGCTGGATAGGAGATTCTGGGTTGAAAGTTCTTTTCTTTAAGGATGTTGAATATTGGCCCCCATTCTCTTCTGGCTTGTAGGGTTTCTGCTGAGAGATCTGCTGTGAGTCTGATGGGCTTCCCTTTATGGGTAACCCGACCTTTCTCTCTGGCTGCCCTTAGTATTTTCTCCTTCATTTCGACCCTGGTGAATCTGACGATCATGTGCCTTGGGGTTGCTCTTCTTGACGAATATCTTTGTGGTGTTCTCTGTATTTCCTGGACTTGAATGTTTGCCTGCCTTGCTAGGTTGGGGAAGTTTTCCTGGATAATATCCTGAAGAGTATTTTCCAGCTTGGATTCATTCTCTTTGTCGCATTCAGATACGCCTATCAAACGTAGCCTTTTTCCCTTGCTGGTGAGGAGTTGTGATCCCTTGCAGGAGGAGAGGTGTTCTGGTTTTGGGTGTTTTCATCCTTTTTGTGCTGGTTTCTTCCCATCTTTAAGGATTTATCCACCTGTCGACTTTGTAGTTGTTGGCTTTCAGATTGATTCTCAAATCTTTCAGATTGATGTTCTGTTTGTTGATGACTAGGCAATTTCTGTTTCTTGGTTTTCCTTCTGACAGTCTGGCCCCTCTGCTGTAGGTCAGCTGAGGTTCACTCCAGGCCCTGCTTGCCTGGGGTTCACCTACAGCAGCTGCTGAACAGTAAGGGTTGTTACCAGTTTTCTTCTTCTGCTATCTTTGTCCCAGAAGGATACCCACCTAGTGTCAATCTAACCTCTCCTTTATGAGGTGTCTCTTTGGATTTGTAGGGGTCAGGGAGCTGCTTGAGGAGATGGCCTGTTCTTTATAGGAGCTCAAATGGTGAGCTGTGAGCTCTGTTGTTGTTGATTCAGAGCTGCTGGGCAGGTACGTTTAGGTCTGCTGCAGCAGAACTCAAAAACCGCTTTTTGTTCCCAGGTGCTCTGTCCCAGTGATTTAGGGCTTTATTTATGAGTTTCCGTTATGCTGCTGCCATCTTTTTTTTTCCTTCAGACCTGCCCTGCCCAGCAAGGAGGTAGCCTAGTCACTGTCGGCCTGTAGAGGCTTTGCTGAGCTGCTGTGGGCTCCGCCCCGCTGCCCAGTTAACTTCCCTGCAGTCCTGTTTATATGGGTGTAGTTAGAACTGCTTTGGCGATGGTAGCCCCCTCTGTTGAGGCAGAGTCTCTCTGCTGTGGCGGGTTGCCTTGGCAACAGCGGGCTGCCTCAGCAATGGCAGGTTGCCTAGGCAACGGCGGGCTGCCTCAGCAATGGCCGACTACCTCCGTCCTGGCGGGCTGCCTCGGTAATGGCGGACGCCCCTCCCCAACAGAGCTGGACCATCCCAGGTTCAGCTGCGCTTGCTATGAAAGTCTCAATCCAGAGTTTCTGGTTGCTGTTTTTTTGTGGTGGTGGGACCAGCTGAACCTGATCGCCTAGCTCCCTGCCTCAGATCCTTTTTTAAGTTGGTGTTCCAGTCGACTGTTTAAAAGGTGCCAGGGTGTGTTTTTTTTCTCCCGTGGCCACTCACTGCTGTGGCTTAAACAGTGGCACGGAGGTTGGTGGAGCTTCTTTTTTTTTTTTGGCCCTGGAATCTACTGTCCTGGTTCTCTGCTCAGTCCCCGTTATAAACAGATGAATGGGCGACTTCCCGTGGCTCCAATCACCAGCAAAAAGGGCACCCAGACCAGTGTATTTTGTACAGAGAACCACTGCTCCGTGGCGCCAACAAAGCAGCCGCGCAGGTAAAAACAGCAGCATGCTGGACGAAACAGCCTCACTGAGTACAGTGGAACTGCTCTGCCTGGGAATTTCCTAGTCTGTGGGCAATAAAAATTCGGTGTCCACTAACCGTCTGCTCTTTAACTGGGAGTTGCAATACTGAGCTGTTCCTAAACGGCCATCATGCTTCTTCCTCCTTATTGGTAATACTTCTATGCCTGTATATGTTTGGAAATATCTGTTTCCAGCTTTTCCAAAGAAAGGATTTCAGAACTGCTGCATCCACATATCAGTTGAACTCTGTAACTTGATTGTACAGCTTGACAACAATTCTCCTAGATAGGTCCGTTTATGTTTTAGAGCAAGATGTTTCTCATTACAGCCTATACTCCCATTCACTGTGAAATATCCAAATGCAGCTTTTAGAAGAAACGTGTTTCCAACTCGCTGAACCTAAACATAGATGCAACTTCCTAAGGTGAATGAACACAAAGCGGAGCAGTTTGAATTACACATTTCTCCTGTGTTTTAAACGCAGTCTTCCTGCTAGTTCTTCTATGCCTGTGTATTGCTTGAAATATCTGTTTCCAGATTCCCCAAAGAAAGGGTTTCTGAACTTCTGCACACACACATCAGTTTAACACTGTAAGTTGTTTGTACAGCTTGACAGACAATCTGCTAGATAGCTGTGTTTTTTTTAGAGAAAGATATTTCTCATTAGAGCCTATACTCATGTTCACACTGGAATATCCAAACGCAGCTTTTAGAAGAAACGTGTTTCTAAGTCGCTGAAGCTAAACATAGATACAACTTCCTGAGGTGAATGAACACAAAGCAGAGCAGTGTGAAATAGACGTTTCTCCTGTGTTTTAAACGCAGTCGTACTGATAGTTCTTACATGCCTCCATATGGCTGCAAATATCTGTTTCCAGATTCTCCAAAGAAAGGATTTCTGAACTGCTGCACACACACATCAGTTTAACTCTGTAAATTCATTTTTCAGCTTCACAACCATTCTTCTAGATAGCTGCGATTTTGTTTTAGAGCAAGATATTTCTCATTAGAGCCTATACTCCCACTCACTCTGGAATATCCAAACGCAGCTTTTAGAAGAAACGTGTTTCTAACTCGCTGAATCTAAACATAGATGCAACTTCATAAGGTGAACACACACAAAGCAGAGAAGTTTGAACTAGACGTTTCTCCTGTGTTTTAAACGCAGTCTTACTGCTCGTTCTTATATGCCTCTATGTGGCTGGAAATATCTGTTTCCAGATTCTCCATAGAAAGGATTTCTGAACTGCAGTACACACACATCAGTTTAATCTGTAAGTTGATTGTGCAGCTTGACGACAATTCCGCTAGATAGCTGTGTTTTTGTTTAAGAGCAAGGTATTTCTCATTACAGAATACAGTCTCATTCACTCTGGAATATCCAAACGCAGCTTTTAGAAGAAACGTGTTTCTAACTCGCTAAATCTAAACATAGATGCAACTTCCTAAGGTGAACGAACACAAAGCAGAGCAGTTTGAAATAGACGTTTCTCCTGTGTTTTAAACGCAGTCTTACTGCTCGCACTTATATGCCTGTATATGGCTGGAAATATCTGTTTCCAGACTCTCCAAAGAAAGGATTTGTAAACTTCTGCACACACATAGCAGTTTAACTCTGTAAGTTGATTGTCCAGCTTCACAACCATTCTGCTAGATAGCTGCGTTTTTGTTTTTGAGCAAGATATTTCTCATTACAGTCTATACTCCCATTCACTCTGAAATATGCAAATGCTGCTTTTAGAAGAAACGTGTTTCTAACTCGCTGTAATCTAAACATAGATGCAACTACCTACGGTGAATGAATACAAAGCAGAGCAGTTTGAATTAGACGTTTCTCCTGTGTTTTAAACGCAGTCTTCCTGTTAGTTCTTATATGCCCGTATATTTCTTGAAATATCTGTTTCCAGATTCCCCAAAGAAAGGGTTTCTGAACTTCTGCACACACACATCAGTTTAACACTGTAAGTTGATTTTACAGCTTGACAGCCATTCTGCTAGACAGCTGTGTTTTTTTTTTAGAGGAAAATATTTCTCATTAGAGGCTATACTCCCACTCAATATGGAATATCCAAACGCAGCTTTTAGAAGAAGCATGTTTCTAACTCGCTGAATCTAAACATAGATGGAACTTCATAAGGTGAACAAACACAAAGCAGAGAAGTTTGAACTACACGTTTCTCCTGTGTTTTAAACGCAGTCTTACTGCTTGTTCTTATATGGCTGTATATGGCTAGAATTTTTTGTTTTCAGATTCTACAAAGAAAGGATTTCTGAACTGCTGCAAACACATATCAGTTTAACTCTGTAAGTTGATTGTTCAGCTTGACACCCATTCTGATAGATACCTGCGTTTTTGTTTGAGAGCAAGATATTTCTCATTACAGCCTATACTCCCACTCACTCTTGAATATCCAAACGCAGCTTTTAGAAGAAACGTGCTTCTAACTTGCTGAATCTAAACATAGATGCAACTTCCTAAGGTGAACGAAGACAAAGCAGAGCAGTTTGAAATAGTGGTTTCTCCTGCGTTAAAACGCAGTCCTACTGCTAGTTCTTATATGCCTGTATAGTGCTGGAAATATCTGCTTCCAGATTCCCCAAAGAAAGGATTTCTGAACTGCTGCACACACACATCAGTTTAACTCTGTAAGCTTATTGTGCAGCTTGACAACCATTCTGCTAGATAGGTGCGTTTTTGTTTTAGAGCAAGATATTTCTCATTACAGCGTATTGTCTCAGTCACTCTGGAATATCCAAACGCAGCTTTTAGAAGAAACGTGTTTCTAACTCGCTGAATCTAAACATAGATGCAACTTCCCAAGGTCAACGATCAAAAAGCAGAGCAGTTTGAACTAGACGTTTCTCCTGTGATTTAAACGCAGTCTTATTGCTAGTTCTTATATGCCTGTATATGGCTGGAAATATCTGTTTCCAGATTCTCCAAAGAAAAGATTTCTGAACTGCTGCACACACACATGAGTTTAACTCTGTAAGTTGATTGTACAGCTTGACAACCATTCTGCTATATAGCTGCGTTTTTGTTTTAGAGCAAGATATATCTCATTACGGCCCAGAGTCTCATTCACTCCGGAATATCCGAACGCAGCTTTTAGAAGAAACGTGTTACTAACTCGCTGAATCTAAAAATAGTTGCAACTTCCTAAGATGAACGATCACAAAGCAGAACAGTTTGAAATATACGTTTCTCCTGTGTTTTAAAGGCAGCCTTACTGCTAGTTCTTATATGCCTGTATATGGGTGAAATATCTGTTTCCAGATTCCCCAAAGAAAGGGTTTATGAACTGCTGCAAATACACATCACTTTAACCGTGTAAGTTGATTCTACAGCTTAGTAACCATTCTGCTAGATAGCTGCCTTTTTGTTTTAGAGCAAGATATTTCTTATTACACACTATAGTCTCATTCACTGTGGAATATGCAAACGCAGCTTTTAGAAGAAACATGTTTCTAACTCACTGAATCTAAACATCGATCCAACTTCCTAAGGTGAGCGAACACAAAGCAGAGCAGTTTGAACTAAACGTTTCTCCTGTGTGTTAAACGCAGTCTTACTGCTAGTACTTACATGCCTGTATATGGCTGGAAATATCTGTTTCCAGATTCTAGAAAGAAAGGATTTCTGAACTGCTGCACACACATCAGTTTACCATTGTAAGTTGATTGTGCAGCTTGACAACCATTCTGCTAGATAGCTGAGTTTTTCTTTTAGAGCAAGATATTTCTCATTACAGACTATAGTCTCAATCACTCTGGAATATCCAAACGCAGCTTTTAGAAGAAACGTGTTTCTAACTCACGGAATCTAAACATAGATAAAACTTCCTACGGAGAACGAACAAAAAGCAGAGCATTTTAAACTACACGTTTCTCCCGTGTTTTAAAAGCAGTCTTACTGCTAGTTCTTACATGCCTGTATATGGCTGGAAATATCTGTTTCCAGATTCTCCAAAGAAGGATTTCTGAACTGCTGCACACACACATCATTTAAACTCTGTAAGTTGATTGTGCAGTTTGACAACCATTCTGCTAGATAGCTGCGGTTTTGTTGTAGAGCAAGATATTTCTCATTACATCCTATAGTCTGAGTCACTCTGGAATATCCAAACGCAGCTTTTAGAATAAATGTGTTTCTAACTCGCAGAATCTAAACATAGATGCAACTTCCAAAGGAGAACGAACAGAAAGCAGAGCAGTTTGAAACAGACGTTTCTCCTGTGTTTTAAACACAGTCTTACCGCTAGTTCTTATATGCTTCAATATGGCTGGAAATATCTGTTTCCAGAATCTCCAAAGAAAGCATTTCTGACTGCTGCAGTCACACATCAGTTTACCTCTGTAAGTTGATACTACAGCTTAACAACCATTCTGCTAGATAGGTTCGTATTTGTTTTAGGAAAAGATATTTCTCATTACAGCCTACAGTCTCAATCACTCTGGAACATCCAAACGCAGCTTTTAGAAGAAACGTGTTTCTAACTCGCTGAATCTAAACATAGATACAACTTCCTAAGATGAACGAACACAAAGGAGAGCAGTTTGAACTAGACGTTTCTCCTTTGTTTTAAACGCACTCTTACTGCTAGTTCTTATATGCCTCTATATGGCTGGAAATATCTGTTTCCAGATTCTCCAGGGAAACGATTTCTGACCTGCTGCACACACACATCAGTTAAACTCTGTAAGTTGATTGTACAGCTTGACAACCATTCTGCTAGATAGCTGCGTTTTTGTTTTAGAGCAAGATATTTCTCATTACAGCCTACAGTCTCATTCACTCTGGAACATCCAAACGCAGCTTTTAGAAGAAACGTGTTTGTACCTCGCTGAATCTAAGCATAGATGCAACTTCCAAACGTAAACGAACACAAAGCAGAGCAGTTCGAACTAGACGTTTCTTCTGTGTTTTAAACACACTCTTAAAGCTAGTTCTTATATGTCTGTATATGGCTGCAAATATCTGTTTCCAGATTCTCCAAAGAAAGTATTTCTGAACAGCTGTACACACATATCAGTTTAAATCTGTAAGTTGATTGTACACCTTGACAACCATTCTGCTAGATTGTTGCGTTTTTGTTTTGGAGCAAGATATTTCTCATTACAGCCAATAGTCTCATTCACTCTGGAATATCCAAGCGCAACTTTTAGAAGAAACGTGTTTCTAACTCGCTGAATCTAAACACAGATGCAACTTTCTAAGTTGAACGAAGACAAAGCAGAGCAGTTTGAAATAGACGTTTCTCCTGTGTTTTAAACACAGTGTTACCGCTAGTTCTCATATGCCTGTATATGGCTGGAAATATCTGTTTTCAGATTCTCCAAAGAAAGTATTTCTGAACTTCTGCACACACACATCAGTTTATCTCTGTAAGTTGATTCTACAGCTTAACAACAATTCTGGTAGATAGCTGAGTTTTTGTTTTAGAGCAAGATATTTGTCATTATTGTGTATAGTCTCAGTCACTCTGGAGTATCCAAACGCAGCTTTTAGAAGAAACGTGTTTATAACTCGCTGAATCTAAACATAGATGCAACTTCCTAAAATGAGCGAACACAAAGCAGAGCAGGATGAAATAGACCTTTCTCCTGTGTTTTATACTCAGCCTTACAGCTAGTTCTTATATGCATGTATATGACTGGAAATGTCTGCTTCCAGATTCTCCAAAGAAAGGATTTCTGAACTGCTGTACACACACATCAGTTTAACTCGGTAAGTTGGTTGTAGAGCTTGACAACCATTCTGCTAGATAGCTGCGTTTTTGTTTTAGAGCCAAATATTTGTCATTACAGCCTATGCTCCCATTCACTCTGGAATATCGAAACGCAGCTTTTAGAAGAAACGTGTTTCTAACTCGCTGAAGCTAAACATAGATGAAACTTCCTAGGTTGAACGAACACAAAGTAGAGCAGTGTGAAATAGCCGTTTCTCCTGTGTTTTAAACGAAGTCTTACTGCTAGTTCTTCTATGCCTGTATATGGCTGGAAATATCTGTTTCCAGATTCTCCAAGAAAGAGTTTCTGAACTGCTGCACACACACATCAGTTTATCTCTGTAAGTTGATTGTACAGCTTGGAAACCATTCTGCTGATAGCTGCAATTTTGTTTTAGAGCAGGATATTTCTCATTACAGCCACAGTCCCATTCACTCTGGAATTCTGAAACGCAGCTTTTATAAGAAACGTGTTTCTAACTCTCCGAATCTAAACAAAAATACAACTTCCTAAGGTGAACGAACACAAAGCAGAGCAGTTTGAACTAGACGTTTCTCCTGTTTTTTAAACACAGTCTTACTGCTAGTTCTTATAGGCCTGTATATGGCTGGAAATATCTGTTTCCAGCTTCTCCAAAGAAAGGATTTCTGAACTGCTGCACTCACACATCAGTTAACCTCTGAACGTTGATTTTCCAGCTTGACAACCATTCTGCTAGATATCTGCATTTTTGTTTTAGAGCAAGATATTTCTCATTAAAGCCTATAGTCCCATTCACTCTGTAATATCCAAACTCAGCTTTTAGAAGAAACGTGTTTCTAACTCGCTGTATCTAAACATAGTTGCAACTTCGTAAGGTGAATGAACACAAAGCACAGCAGTTTGAAATACACTTTTCTCCTGTGTTTTAGACGCAGTCTTACTGCTAGTTCTTACATGCCTGTATATGGCTGGAAATATCTGTTTTCAGATACTACAACGAAAGGATTTCTGAACTGCTGCTCACACACATCAGTTTTACTCTGTAAGTTGATTTTACCACTTGACATCCATTCTGATAGATAGCTGTGTGTTTGTTTTAGAGCAAGATATTTCTCATTACAGCCTTTACTCCCATTCACTCTGGAATATCCAAACGCAACTTTTAGAAGAAACGTTTTTCTAGCTCGCTCAATCTAAACATAGAAGCAACTTCCTATGTGAAGGAACTCAACGCAGAGCAGTTTGAAATAGACATTTCTCCTGTGTTTTAATCGCAGTCTTATTGCTAGTTCTTATATGCCTGTATATGGCTGGAAATATGTTTCCAGATTCTCCAAAGAAAGGATTTCTGAACTGCTGCACACACACATAAATTTAACTCTGTAAGTTGATTGTCCAGCTTGACAACCATTATGCTAGATAGCTGCGTTTTTGTTTTAGAGCAAGATATTTCTCATTACAGCCTACAGTCTCATTCACTCTGAAATATCCAAACGCAGCTTATACAAGAAACGTGTTTCTAACACGCAGAATCTAAACATAGATGCAACTTCCTAATGTGAACGAACACAAAGCAGAGCAGTTTGAACTAGACGTTTCTCCTCTGTTTTAAACGCAGTCTTACTGCTAGTTCTTATATGCCTGTATATGGCTGAAAATACCTGTTTCCAGATTCTCCAAAGAAAGGATTTCAGAACTGCTGCACATTCACATCAGTTTACTTCTGTGAGTTGATTCTACAGCTTAACAACCATTCTGCTAGATAGCTGCGTTTTTGTTTTAGAGCAAGATATTTCTCTTTACAGCCTATAGTCTCAGTCACGCTGGAATATCCAAACGCAGCTTTTAGAAGAAACGTGTTTCTAACTCGCTGAATCTAAACATAGATGCAACTTCGTAGGGTGAATGAACACAAAGCAGAGCAGCTTGAAATAGGCATTTCTCCTGTGTTGTAAACGCAGTCTTTCTGCGAGTTCTTATATGCCTGTATATGACTGGAAATATCTGTTTCCAGATTCTCCAAAGAAATTATTTCTGAACCGCTGCACACACACACATCACTTTATCTCTGTAAGTTGATTTTACAGCTTGACAACCATTCTGCTAGATTGTTGCATTTTTGTTTTGGAGCAAGATATTTCTCATTACAGCCAATAGTCTCATTCACTCTGGAATATCCAAGCGCAACTTTTAGAAGAAACGTGTTTCTAACTCGCTGAATCTAAACACAGATGCAACTTTCTAAGTTGAACGAAGACAAAGCAGAGCAGTTTGAAATAGACGTTTCTCCTGTGTTTTAAACACAGTGTTACCGCTAGTTCTCATATGCCTGTATATGACTGGAAATATCTGTTTTCAGATTCTCCAAAGAAAGTATTTCTGAACTTCTGCACACACACATCAGTTTATCTCTATAAGTTGATTCTACAGCTTAACAACAATTCTGATAGATAGCTGAGTTTTTGTTTTAGAGCAAGATATTTGTTATTATAGCCTATAGTCTCAGTCACTCTGGAGTATCCAAACGCAGGTTTTAGAAGAAATGTGTTTCTAACTCGCTGAATCTAAACATAGATACAACTTCCTAAGGTCAACGATCCCACAGTAGAGCAGTTTGAAAGAGACGTTTCTCCTCTGGTTTAGACGTGATCTTACTGCTAATACTTATGAGACTTAATATGGTTGGATTCAACTCTTTCCAGATTCTCCAAAAAAGGTTTTCTGAACTGCTACATTCACAGATCTGTTTAACTCTGTACGTTGAATATAAAGCTTGACAATCATTCTGCTGCATAGATAAATTTTTGTTTTAGAGCCAGATATTTCTCATTACACCCTATACTCCCATTCACTCAGGAATAACCAAAAGCAGTTTTTAGAAGAAACGTGTTTCTAACTCGCCTAATCTAAACATAGATGCAACTTCCTAAGGTGAACGAACACACAGCAGAGCACTTTGAAAGAGACGTTTCTCCTGTGGTTTAGACGCGATCTTACTACTAATTCTTATGAGCCTGTATATGGCTGGAGATATCTCTTTCCAGATTATCAAAAGATAGGGTTTCTGAACTGCTACATTCACACATCTGTTTAACTCTGTACATTGAATATACACCTTGACAATCATTCTGCTACATAGCTCCGTTTTTGCTTTAGAGCCAGATATTTCTCATTACACACTGTACTCCCATTCACTCAGGAATATCCAAACGCCCATTTTAGAAGAAACGTGTTTCCAACTCGCAGAAACTAAACACATATGCAACTTCCTAAGGTTAATGAAAACACAGCATTGCAGTTTCAAAGAGATGTTTCTCCTGTGGTTTAGACGCGATCTTACTGCTAATACTTATGAGCCTTAATATGGTTGGATATATCTCTTTCCAGATTCTCCAAAGAAAGGGTTTCTGAACTGCTACATTCACAGATCTGTTTAACTCTATACGTTGAATATACAGCTTGACAATCATTCTGCTGGGTAGATCCGTTTTTGTTTTAGAGCCAGATATTTCTCATTACGCACCATACTCCCATTCACTCAGGAATATCCAAACGCAGCTTTTAGAAGAAACCAGTTTCTAACTCGCTGAATCTAAACATAGAGGCAACTTCCTAAGGTGAACGAATACACAGCAGAGCAGTTTGAAAGAGGCCTTTGTCCTGTGGTTTAGAAGCGATCTTACCGCTAATGCTTATGAGCCTGTATATGGCTGGAAATATCTCTTTCCAGATTCTCCAAAGAAAGGGTTTCTGAACTGCTACATTCACACATCTGTTTAACTCTGTAAGCTGAAAATACACCTTGACAATTATTCTGCTACATAGCTCCATTTTTGTTTTAGAGCCAGATAGTTCTCATTACACACTGTACTCGCATTCACTCAGGAATTTCCAAACGCAGCTTTTAGAAGAAACGTGTTTATAACTCGCTGAATCTAAACATAGTTGTAACTTCCTAAGGTGAACGAACACACAGCAGAGCAGTTTGGAAGAGTCATTTCTCCTGTGGTTTAGACGCGATCATACCGCTAATTCTTAAGAGCCTGTACATACCTAGAAATATCTCTTTCCAGATTCTCCAAAGAAAGAGTTTCCGAACTGCGACATTCACACATCTGTTTAGCTCTGTAAGTTGAATATACACCTTGACAATCACTCTGCTAGATAGATCCGTTTTTGTTTTAGAGCCCGATATTTCTCATTACACCATATACTCCCATTCACTCAGGAATATCCAAACGCAGCGTTTAGAAGAAACGTGTTTCTAACTCGCTGAATCTAAACATAGATGCAGCTTCCTAAGGTGAACAAACACAAAGAAGAGCAGTTTGAAAGAGACGTTTCACCTGTGGTTTAGACGCGATCTCACCGCTAATTCTTATGAGCCTGTATATGGCTGGAAATATCTCTTTCCAGATTCTCCAATGAAAGGGTTTCTGAACTGCTACATCCACACATCTGTTTAACTCTGTAAGTTGAATATACACCTTCACAATCATTCTGCTACATAGATCCGTTTTTGTTTTAGAGTTAGATAATTCTCATTACACCCTATACTCCCACTGAATCAGGAATATGCAAACGCAGATTTTAGAGGAAACGTATTTCTAACTCGCTGAATTTAAACATAGGTGCAACTTCCTAAGGTGAACGAACACACAGCGGAGCAGTTTGAAATAGACGTTTCTCCTGTGGTTTGGACGCGATCTTACCTCTAATTCTTATTTGCCTATATATGGCTGGAATATCTCTTTCGAGATTCTCCAAATTAAGGGTTTCTGAACTGCTACATTCACAGATCTGTTCAACTCTGTAAGTTGAATATACGGCTTGACAATCATTCTGCTGGGTAGATCCGTTTTTGTTTTAGAGCCAGATAT